>NW_028294493.1:0-65000 GCF_964341445.2 Mesoplodon mirus | reverse complement strand
AATAAAGGACAACTATCGTCCAAAAATCTGTTGAGGGAAGGCAACGAGGCACACTTGAAAGCGAGGCAGAATAGCAGGAAACAGACTTCAAGAGGTAGTTTGGAATTGCTTTTAAGGCAAAGGAAGAGGGGCACAACATCGACAATGATGCACTTGGCCAAAAAGGGCGTATGCGTATTCTCCTGAATATATTCAGGAGAAAACGCATACGCACTTTTTGGCCAAGCAAGCATGCTGGCAATGCAAATCTGCACTACAAAGTATCAATTCCCACTTGTCAAAAGGTACATCCAAAAAATGGGTAAAAACCAGAAAGGCAAGACAGGCCCTGGAGAACAGGGAGCCTTGTTATGCTGATGGCTGGGATGTAAATTGCCAACTGCCTCTCTGGAGGAGTGCACTGTGTTCCCTAAAACAAGTAAACAACAGAGCTACAGAGCCAAGGGCACTTCCAGTCTGGAGAATATACCTTGGGAAAGCAGAAAATGAATAAGACAGAGCCACACCAAAATTTAGGGCTGCACTGCTTTCAAGGACCTCAACTTGGGTACACTTTAAGTATCCCAGGAAAGGTAAAAAATGTTGAAAAAAGTGTGGTACTTACGTATGATGGAATATCCCTCAGCTATGAAATCAATGTCATAAGATCAGTAGCAGCAAAATTAGTGGATTCAGGTACGATGATTCTAAGTGAATTAAGTCACACAGAAAAAGAAACATATCATAAGATATCACTTATGAAGATCCTGTAAACATGGCTACATATGAACTGCGTTAGGAAAGAGAACAGAGTCTCATATTTAGAAAACACACTTATGCCTGCTTAAGGGGGCAGGAGAGGTGGGGTGATGCATAAAACCAGAGTTTGATATAAGCACAGGTACCCTTCCAAAAACCAAGTATGGAATAAACAACACCTACACCTTCCTCAGTGAAAGGGACTCAAAACCCCACATTTCCCGTAGAGGAATATATCTGACTAGTAAGAATCTTAAAACCTATGAATTGATATGTCTCCCTAAGGGAATCAGTGTGTCTAGATTGTAATAATTATGGCAGCGAGAATCAGCACAAACTCACTATAAAAAGGAATTTCAAAAAAATAAAAAAACAGGGAAATTCTTTACAATTCCTTCAGTGTCTCTGATGAAACCTGGAATGACCCTATCTACAATGACCGCTGGATATGGCATAAGGCTGGATACCTGGGACTGAGAGGATTGGTGAGATTGGGTGAGCAAATGCAGACCCTTTAAAGCAATAATGCATGGCACCCATTCCATGGGTCCGATGTCTCCATGTTGAAGGGAATATTACTACAGCTATAACATGTACGGGAAACCTAGAGAATGGACACACTGTGAATACGAAAGCTTTCTAAAACTCAACGAATAGTCCCTCTCCTGGTCCTCCGGTTTGACTTTCCAACTGCTTTACTATCAATCTCCCAACCTGGAGAGACAGCACCTTTAACCTCCTGTTTCGCACAGGTTGCCAATTTTGCAGAGGATGAATGTGAAGAGGGAGAACCAATGAGAGAATAGCTGTTAGGTATTTGAACGGGCATATGTCACTCTTATTTCCCGGGACGAAGAAGTATTGACCAAAGTATCAGCCACCCACCGGGAACCAGTATAGTTCCTGAACCAAAATATTGGACTTGCGTTCAGCTCAGAAAAAACGAGTTAAAATATGGAGCTCAGGGGCACAGCAATTCACAAACTGGCAGAGTAACAAAGGGCAACTATCGTCCAAAAATCTGATGAGAGAAGGCAACGAGGTGGCCTTGAAAGCGAGGCAGAATAGCAGGAAACAGATTTCAAGAGGTACGTTCGAATCGCATTTAAAGCACAGGAAGAGTGTCACAACTTCGACAGTGATGCACTTGGCCAAAAAGTACGTATGTGATTTCTCCTGAATATATTCAGGAGAAAACGTATATGCCCTTTTTGGCCAAGCAAGCAAGCGGGCAATGCAAATCTGCACTACAAAGTAGTATCACTTCCCACCGGTCAAAAGGGACATCGGAAAAATGTGTAAAAACCAGAAAGGCAACACAGGCCCTGGAGAACAGGGAGCCTTGTTATGCTGAAGGAAGGCATGTAAATTGCCAACTGCCTCTCTGGAGGAGTGCATTGTGTTCCCTAAAACAAGTAAACAAAAGAGCTACAGAGCCAAGGGCACTTCAAGTCTAGGGAATATACCTTGGGAAAACTGAAAATCAATAAGACAAAGCCACCCCAAAATTTAGGGCTGCACTGCTGACAAGAACCTCAACTTGGGTACACCTGAAATATTCCGTGAAAGATAAAAATGGTTCAAGAAATTGTGGTACTTACGTTATGATAGAATATCCCTCAGCCATGAAATCAATGTCAAAAGACCAGTAGCAGCAAAATGAATGGATTCAGGTATGATGATTCTAAGTGAAATAAGTCACAGATAAAAAGAATCTTATCATAAGATATCACTTATGAAAATCCTGTAAACATGGCTACACATGAACTGAGTTAGGAAAGAGAACAGAGTCCCACATTTAGAAAACACTCTTACGCCTGCTTAAGGGGGAAGGAGAGGTGGGGTGTTGCATAAAACAGAGTTTGATATAAGTACAGGCACCATTCCAGAAACCAAATACAGAATAGACAAGATCTACACCTTCCTCACTGAAAGGTTATCAAGACCCCATACTTCCTGCAGAGGAATATATCTGACTAGTAAGGATCTTAAAACCTATGTATTGATATATCACCGTAAGGGAAACAAGTGTGTCTAGACTGGCATAAACACGGCAGTGAGAATCAGCTCAAACCCACTATAAAAAGGAATTTCAAAAACAAAACAACAAAACAGGGAAATTCTTTACAATTCCTTCAGGGTCTCTGATGAAACCTTGAATGACACTGTGTACAACGACAGCTGGATGTGGCATAAGGCTGGACACTTGGGACTGAGAGGATTGGTGAATTTGGGTTAGCAAATGCAGACCCTTCAAAGCAATAATGTGTGGCACCCATTCCATGGTTCCCAACTCTCCATGTTGAAGGGAATATTACTACAGCTATAACATGTACAGGAAACCAAGAGAATGGACACACAGTGAATATGAAAGGTTTCTAAAACCCAACTAACTGTCCCTCTCCTGGTGCTCCGGTTTGACTTTCCAACTGCTTAACTATCAATCTCCTAACTTGGAGAGACAGCCCCTTTAACCTCCTGGTTTGCTCAGGTTGCCAATTTGGAAGAGGATGAAAGGGAAAAGGGGGAACCAATGAAAGAGTAACTGTTAGGCATTTGGACGGGCACATGTCACTCTAAATGCCTGTCAGGAAGAAGAATTAACCAAAGTCTCAGCCACCCGCCGTGAGCAAGTATAGGTCCTGAACCAAAATTTTGGACTTGCGGTTAGCTCACAAAAAACGAGTTAGAAAATGGAGCTCAAGGACACAGCAATTCACAAACTGGCACAGTAATAAAGGACAACTATCGTCCAAAAAATTTGTTAAGGGAAGGCAACGAGGCGACCTTCAAAGCGACGCAGAATAGCAGGAAACAGATTTCAAGTGGTTCGTTGGAATCACCTGTAAAGCACAGAAAGAGGGGCACAACTTCGAAAATGATGCACTTGGCCAAAAAGGGTGTATGCATTTTCTCCTGAATATATTCAGGAGAAAACGCATACACCCTTTTTGGCCAAGCAAGAAAGCGGGCAATGTAAATCTGCACCGCAAAATAGTATCACTTCCCACCTGTCAAAAGGGACATCCACAAAATGTGTAAAAACCAGAAATCCTAGAGAGGCCCTGGAGAACATGGAGCCTTGTTATGCTGATGGGCGGCATGTAAATTGCCAACTGCCTCTCTGGAGGAGTGCATTGTGTTCCCTAAAACAAGTAAACAACAGAGCTACAGAGCCAAGGGCACTTCCATTCTAGGGAATATACCTTGGGAAAACTGAAAATCAATAAGATAGAGCCACCGCAAAATTTAGGCCTGCACTACTTACAAGAATCTCAAATTGAGTACTGTCTAAATATCCCAGGATAGATAAAAATGATTCAAAAAATTGTGGTACTTATATACGATGGATTATCCCTCAGCCATGAAATCAATGTCATAATGCCAGTAACAGGAAAATGAATGGATTCAGGTACGATGATTCTAAGTGAAATAAGTCACACAGAAAAAGAAACTTATCATAAGATAGCACTTATGAATTTTCTGTAACATGGCTACACATGAACTGATTTAGGAAAGGGAACAGCGTCTCACATTTAGAAAACACACTTATGCCTGCTTAAGGAGGAAGGAGAGTTGGGGTGATGCATAGAACCAGAGTTTGATATTAGTACAAGTACCATTCCAAAATCAAAATACGGAATAGACAAGACCTACACCTTCATCAGTGAAAGGGACGCAAAACCCAATATTCTGCGCAGAGGTATATATCTGACTAGTAAGAATCTTAAAACCTATGTATTGATATGTCACCATAAGGGAATCAAGTGTGTCTAAACTGGCATAAACATGACAGTGAGAATCAGCTCAAACCCAGTAAAAAAATAAATTCAAATACAATAAAAAAAAAACAGGGAAAATCTTTACAATTCCTTCAGGGGCTCTAATGAAACCTGGAATGACCCTACCTACAACGAGAGGTGGATGTGGCATAAAGCTGGACACTTGAGACTGAGAGGTTTGGTGAGACTGGGTGAGCAAATGCAGACCCTTTAAAGCAATAATATGTGGCACCCATTCCATGTGTCCCAACTCTCCATGTGTAAGGGAATATTACTACAGCCATAACATTTACGGGAAACATAGAGAATGGACACACTGTGAATACGAAATGTTTCTAAAACTCAACATATAGTCCCTCTCCTTGTGCTCCAGTTTGAACTTCCAATGGCTTTACTATCAATCTCCCAACTTGGAGCAATAGCCGTAAAACCTCCTGGTTCGCACAGGTTGCCAATTTAGCAGAGGATGAAAGGGAAGAGGGAGAACCAATGAGAGAGTAGCTGTTAGCCATTTGGACAGGTACATGTCACTTTAACTGCCCGGCAGGAAGAAGAATTAACCAATGTCTCAGCCACCCGCCAGGAACCAGTATAGGTTTTGAACCATAATTTTGTATTTGCTGTCAGCTCACAAAAACGAGTTGAAAAATGGAGCTCAGGGGCACAGCAATTTACAAACTGGCAGAGTAATACAGGAAAACTATCGTCCAAAAATCTTTTGAGGGAAGGCAGAGAGGCGGACTTTAAAATGAGGCAGAAAAGCAGGAAACAGATTTCAAGAGGTACGTTGGAATCAACTTTCAAGCACAGGAAGAGGGGCACAACTTCGACAATGATGCACTTGGCCAAAAAGGGCATATGCGTTTTCTCCTGAGTATATTCAGGAGAAAATGCATACGCCATTTTTGGCCAAGCAAGCAAGCAGCAATGCAAATCTGCACTACAAAGAAGTATCCCTTCCCACCGGTCAAAAGGGACATCCGCAAAATGTGTAAAAACCAGAAAGGCAAACAGGCCCTGGAGACCACGGAGCCTTGTTATGCTGATGGGCTGATGGGATGTAAGTTGCCAACTGCCTCTCTGGAGGAGTGCATTGTGTTCGCTAAAACAAGTAAACAACAGAGCTACACAGCCAAGGGCAGTTCCAGTCTAGGGAATATACCTTGGGAAAACTGAAAATCAATAAGACAGTGCCACCCTAAAATTTAGCGCTGCACTGCTTACAAGAACCTCAACTTGGGTACACCTTAAGTATCCCAGGAAAGACAAAAATGGTTCAAGATATTGTGGTACTTACGTACGATGGAATATCGCTCAGCCATGAAATCAATGTCATAAGGCCAGTAGCAGCAAAAAGAGTGGATTCAGGTACGATGATTCTAAGTGAAATAAGTCACACAGAAAAAGAAACTTATCATAAGATATCACTTATGAAGGTCCTGTAAACATGGCTACACATGAACTGAGTTAGGAAAGATTACAGAGTAACTAATCTTATCATAAGTTATCACTCATAGCGGGAATGTACACATGACTACACATGAACTGAATTACAAACACAACAGAGTCACACATTTAGAAAACATCTTCTGCCTGCTTAATGGGAAAGCCGAGGTGGGGTGATGCATAAAACCACAGTTTTAAATTAGCACAGATACCGTTATATAAACCATGTATGTAATAGACAACACCTACTCCCGGCACAATGAACTGGACTCAACACCCCCTATTCATTGCAGAGGAATATGTCTGACTCTAAGTATTTTAAAACATATGTATTCTCATGTCTCCATAAAGGAATCATGTGTGTGTATAACGGCATGAACACAGCACTGAAATTCAGTTAAACCCACTTATAAAAATAAATTTCAAAAGCAAAATGCAAAAACAGAGAGAAAGTCTTAAAAATTACGTTCAGGGCCTGTGATTCAAGCTAGATTGACCACCTTTACACCCACAGCTGGATGAGACATAAGACTGGACTCTTGGGGCTGACAAGATTGCTGAGGTTGTGTGAACAAAAGAACACCACTTAGAGCAATACTGTGTGCTACCCATTATAGTGGTCCCAACTCTCCAGGTTTAAGGTAATCTTCCTACAGTTAAAACATGCATGGGAAACCCAGTGGATGGTACACTGTGTAATTGGGAAAGTTTTCTAAAAGGTACCTCATTTTTCCTTTTGTCATGCTCGGCATCGCCATTCCATCTGCATTACTCAAAATCTCCCCACTTGGAGTGTCAGCGCCTTTACCCTCCCATTATGCACAGTTTGCAAACTGTGCAGAGGATGAACAGGAAGAGGGGAAATATATGAGAGATTAGCTGTAGGTGTTTGGATGGGCACATGTCACTCTAGTTTCCCATCAGGAAGAAGAATTAACCAAAGGCTCAGCCTGAAGCCCTGGAACCAGACTAGGGCCTAAAGCCATCCAGCGGTATTGCAGCCAGCTCACAAAGAGGCGAGTTGAAAAATGGAAATCAGGGGCACAGCAATTCACAAAGTTGCACAATTATAAAGGACAACTATCATCCAGAAATATATTGAGGAAAGGCAGTGAAGAGGATTTGAATGCAAGGCAGAATTGAAGGAAACAGATTTCAATAGGTAGATAGGAGTCGTCTTTAAAGCACATGAAAAGCGACAGAATTTCGACAATGTTGCCCTTGGCTGAAAAGGGATTATGTGTATTTTCTTGAATATATTCGGGAAAAAATGCATATGCCTTTTTGGCTAAGCAAGCCATCAGGCATTGCAAATCCACACTACAGAGAAGTGTCCCTTACCTCCAGTCAAAAGGGCCATCCACATATAGTGTAAAAGCCACAAATGCAGGACAGGCCATGGAGAAAAGGGAGACTGGTTACGCCAATGGACAGGATGTAAATTGCCAACAGCCTCTCTGGAGAACTGTATGTTGTTTTCTAAAACAGAGCTACAGAGCATAGCACACTTCCACTCATGGGCGTGTATTTTGGGAAAACTAAAATTCCACAACACACAGCCAGCCCAATGTTTAGGGCTGCTCTGTTTACAAGAACCTCGACTTCGGTACACTTTATATATCCCAGGAAAGGAAAAAAAATGGATATAGATGTTGTGGTACTTATATACAATGGAATGTCACTCAGACATAAAATCAATGTCATAAGGCCGATAGCAGTATAATGAGTGGCTTTAGGTACGATGATGCTAAGTGAAATGAGCCACAAAGAAAAAGAAACTTATTGTAATATATCACTTATAGAGGAAATGTAAACATGGCTACAGATGAACTGAATTTCAAAAGAGAACAGAGTTACACATTTAGCAAACACACTTATGCCTCCTTAAGGGGAAAGGTGACGTGGGGTGATGTGTAAAAGCAGAGTTTGAAATTAGCACAGATCCTGTTCCATATACCAAATAGTTAATAGACAAGACCTACTCCTTTCTCAATGAACTGGACACAAAACACCCTATTCACTGAAGAGGAATATATCTGACTGGTAATAACCTTGAAACCTATGTATTTATATGTCTCCATAATGGAATCAAGTGTATGTAGATTGGCATAAACACAGATCAATGGAACAGGACAGAAAGCCCAGAGATAAACCTACATACCTATGGCTATCTCATCTATGACAAAGGAGCTAAGGATATACAATGGAGAAAAGACAGTCTCTTCAGTAATTGGTGCTGGAAAAACTGGACCCCTACACATAAAAGAATGAAATTAGAACACTCCATAACACCATACACAAAAATAAACTCTAAATTGATTAGAGATCTTAATATAAGACCAGACACTATAAAACACTTAGAGGAAACCATAGGCAGAACACTCTATGACATAAATCACAGCAAGATCCTTTTTGACCCACCTCCTAAAGAAATGGAAATAAAAACAGAAATCAACAAATGGGACCTAATGAAACTTAAAAGCTTTTACACAGTACAGGAAAACATAAACAAGATGCAAAAACAACCCTCAGAATGGGAGAAAATATTTTCGAATGAAGCAATTGACAAAGGATTAATCTCCAAACTTTACAAGCACCACATGTAGCTCAATATCACAAAAACAAACAACCCAATCCAAAAACGGGCAGAAGACCTAAATAGACATTTCTCCAAAGAAGATATACAGATTACCAAGAAACACATGAAAGGATGCTGAACATCACTAATCAGTAGAGAAATTCAAATCAAAACTACCCTGAGGTATCACCTCACAGCAGTCAGAGTGGCAATCATCAAAAAAATCTACAAAACAATAAATGCTGGAGAGGCCTTTATTGGAGAAAATGGAACACACTTGCACTGTGGTTGGGAATGTAAATTGATATGGGCACTAGGGAGAACAGTACGGAGGTTCCTTTAAATAACTAACAATAGAAGTACCATATGACACAACAATCCAAGTACTGGGCATTTGCCTTGCGAAAACCATAATTCAAAAAGAGTTATGTACAAAAATGTTCATTGCAGCTCTATTTGCATTAGCAAGGACATGGAAGCAACCTAAGTGTCCATCGACAGATAAATGGATAAAGAACATCTGGCACATATATACAATCAAATATTACTCAACCATAAAAAGAAGCAAAACTGAGTTATTTGTACTGAGGTGGATGGACTTAGAATCTGTCCTACACAGTGAAGTAAGTCAGAAAGGGAAAAACAAATACTGTATGTTAACAGAGATATATGGAATCTAATGAAGAAAAAAAAAGATTTTGAAGAACCTAGTGGCAGGACAGGATTAAGGACACAGACATACAGAAAGGACTTGAGGACACCGGAAGTGGGATGGGTAAGCTCGGACGAAGTGAGAGAGTGGCATGGACATAAAGACATTACCAAATGTAACACTGAAAGCTACTGAGAATCAGCCACATAGAACAGGGAGATCAGCTCGGTGCTTTGTGACCACATAAAGGGGTGGGATATGGAGTGTGGGAGGAAGATGCAAGAGGGAGGGGATCTGGTGATATTTGTATATGTATAGCTGATTCACTTTGTTATACAGCAGAAACGAACACTCCATTGTAAAGCAATTATACTCGAATAAACCTGTAAAAGGAAAAAAAAAAAAAAAAAAGCCCAAGGATAAACCTACACACTTATGGTCAACTAAACTATGACAAAGGAGGCAAGACTATACAATGGAGATAAGACAGTCTCTTCAATCATTGGTGCTGGGAAATATGGAGAGCTACACGTAAAAGAATGAAATTAGAACACTCCCCAACACCATACATAAAAAATATATTCAAAATGAATTAGAGACCTTAATGTAAGACCAGACAGTATAAAACTCTGACAGGAAAACTTACGAAGGATACTCTGACGTAAATCACAGCAAGATCTTTTTTGATCCACCTCCTATAGTAATGAAATAAAAAAGAAAACTAAACAGATGGGACTAATGAAACGTAAAAGCTTTTGCAAAGCAAAGGAAACTACAAACAAGACGAAAAGACAACCCTCAGAATGGCAGAAAATATTTGCAAACGAATCAATGGACAAATGATTAATCTCCAATATATATAAACAGCTCATGCAGCTCAATATTAATAAAACAAACAACCCAATACAAAATGGAAGATCTAAATAGACATTTCTTCCAAGAAGACATAGAGATGGCCAGTACGCACATGAAAATCTGCTGAACATCACTAATTATTAGCGAAATGGAAATCGAAACTACAATGAGGTATCACGTCACACCTGTTAGAATGGGCATCATCAGAAAATCTACAAACAACAAATGCTGGAGAGGGTGTGGAGAAAAGGAACCTTATTCCACTACTGGTGGGAATGTAAATCGATACAGTCTCTATGGAGAACAGTATGGAGGTTCCTTAAAAAACAAAATAGAATTACCATATAATCCAGCAATCCCACTACTGGGCATATACCCAGAGAAAACCATAAATCAAAAAGACACATTCACCACAATGTTCACTGCAGCACTATTTACAATAGACAGGTAATGAAAGCAACCTAAGTGCCCACAGACAGACGAATGGATAAAGACGTGGTACATATATACAACGGAATATTACTCAGTCATACATAGGAATGAAATTGGGTCATTTGTAGAGACCTCGATGGATCTAGAGACTGTCATACAGAGTGAAGTAAGTCAGAAAGAGAAAAACAAATATTGTATATTAATGCATATATGTGGAACCTAGAAAAATGGTACAGATGAACCAGTTTGCAGGGAAGAGATAGAGACAGATGTAGAGAACAAACATGGACACCAAGGAGGGAACGCAATGTGAGGGTGGTGGTGGGATGAATTGGGAGACTGGGATTCATATGTGCACACTTATATGTATAAAATATATATCCAATAAAAACCTGCTGTATAAAAGAAATAAATTTAAAAAAAATTAAAAATAAATAAATAACATTTAATAAAATAAAACAGAAAAATATTTTTCCCTTCACATAGACATCTTTATATTAATACATCATTTCCATGTTTATATCTCCAAATAAAAAAAAGAGGAATAAATAAAATCTAACTTGAACCAAAAAGAAAAAAAAAAAAAAAAAACAGAACTCACCAGTTATACAGAGGAAAATTGTATCAGGGCACTTGCTCCAGTGGTAAAAAATTCTTAAGTTGGTCAGAGGTGGGAAATCGTCTCCCATGCCGTCAGCAGCGCTCCCCCCCACAAGGAGCATCCTCATTGCAAAGCTGGGGGACTGTGTCGAGGCGTCTGTGAGTAAATGTGAGCTGAGCCCCAGTCCTGCTGCAGCTGAACTCTTCCCACCCTTTCCAGGTAAAACACCTGAATATGTACAAGCACTTGCAAGCCTACAGGAAGGGCTGTGGAGCCACACTAGCGAGAGCACGCAGGCCGACTTGGTGCCTGCAGGCCAGCCAGGATGGTCCTGGACCCAGATGCTCTTCTGGAATCTTTCCATTTCCCTGCCTGAGATACCCCTCCTGCCACAGCCCCCACTGCTTTTTTACTTCCTCACCTCTGCCTGGGGAGAAATTCCAGTGGCAGGTATGGGTGACACATCCTCTTCTTTAGCAGGTGGCAGCCTGGCAACTCCTGCAGAAAGTCCAGCAGAGCCCAAATCACACTGGGCCACCCACAAAGCCACGGCCCCTCACTCCCTCCCACCACCCCAGCCCCGAAACTGCTGACGGGGCAGAGAATATGGCGTCAGTCACAGCTACAGGTGCTCTTGCTCACTGGAGAGGTGTTTATATTGACCTCAACCCAGGCACACCTGTGGGGTGGGGGCTGGCAGGCAGTGTCTGGCTGCCCAAATCAGCCAAACCTCACCCCTCAGGGGCTCACAGTAGCAGAAAATGAACCTTGCTAAACGGGTCAGTCCCAAGGAACAGGTGTGGGCCTTGAGAGTCAGGATAGACAAGGGGCTGCAGCTGCGGCTTGTTTTCTTATCATTTTATCTAGTCCATGAGTGGAAAACAACTTCAAGAAGACCCTATCCTAATGAGAGGAACCCAGGAGTCAGGGAGAGGAGTGATGGTGGGTGGAGACAGAGGCCTGGTGCCCTGGCTGCAGTGGAAGTGTCTGGAAGACCAGGCAGAGAGAGGCTGCACAGAGTGATAGCCAGGGTCACAGACCTGTCAGAGCTACTGTTTGTTAGTTCAAGTCCTGCTCTGAGGTGTTCTGTGTCAGCTGTGAGCGACAGGTGAGCTGGGGGTTCTCTGCAAGGTGGGCTATGTGCACAGTTCCTGTGTGTCCAGCCCTGCTGTGGTACCTGCCCAGGGGAGTTCCGTATCCTGGGAAGGGCCTGACTATGAGAGCCCCATGGGCTGCTGGGTAGCTGCACAGGGGAACTCCATACCCTGGGAGGGACTTGAACACCAGAGCCCCGTGGGCTGTGGGGTGTGGGATGCAGCCCAGGTGAGCTCCATATCCTGGGATTGGCCTGACCACGAGAGCCCCATGGGCTGCTGGAGACCTGGTAAAGGATATCAGGACAGTCAGTGAAGCCAACGAGGATCTACATCTAGTAGATCCTATTTCCTACACCCTGCTGCTCATTCTACCATCCACCAGGCCATGGCATTCTGTATTAGACTTCAATGATGCCTTCTTCTGTATTCCATTCATCTCAGAGTCACAAGAATTTTTGGCTTCTGAGTGGCAGGACACAACATGCAACAAAACAAATAATGCTGGGCCGTCCTGCCCCAATGGTTCAAAAATCCCCACACCATCATTGGGGAAATGTCCTCTAAAGACCTAAACGTTCTACCTCTGTAAAAGGGAACCCTCCTTCAATATGCAGATGACATTCTGATTGCAAGGCCTACTAAAGACGCCTCGGAACTACCTAGGCAAGAAAGGATAGAAGGTGTCCAAGAAAAAGGCTCAAATATCCCAGGCTCAGGTGACTTGCCTGGGATTCATTCTCACAGATATTTGGAGAAACGCATCCCAGGATAGGGAAGAAGCCATTTGCAGCCTTACCTCTTCTAAAACTAGAAGACAGCTTAGGGGTTCCTGGGGAGGCCTAGGTTTTCTGCATCTGGATCCCTAAATACAGTCTAATAGCTGGGCCTCTACCTGAAACACTGACACGAAAAGATGATGATCCTTTTTTATAGAACCCAGAAGCAGCCTTTCAAGAATAGAAAGATCAGTCAATTCAGACCCTTGCCCAGGAACTCGCTAATTTAGCTAAACCCTTTGACCTTTACATACCCGGTCAAAGGTTAATTGCCCTTGGAGCCTTAGTGCAAAAACTGGGACCACTTGAAATGGAGCAACACAAGAATGCCCTTCAGGTATGATAAACTATGGTCACCAAGGGCTTTGCCCACTGACTCATCAGGCCAGGATACTGGGGTATCTAAAAAGCTGGAAATCAGCAGCCCACAAGGTCAGCTCCCGTCTAAGGGAAAAGGACCCCACGTGGTGATCCTAACCACACATCATGTCCTGAAGTGGCAGGGGTCGCTCTGTGGACACACTGACCTCGAGTGAGGAGGCCCTCCAATTCCAAACTCCAGAGAGACAAACAGGAGCAACGGGCCCCCAAGATTACTCGTGTGACCATCACTTGACCTGGAGTTTCTCTCAGAAAACAAGAAGACTGTGCCCCGAAAGAGCAGACTACTGCTTGCAGGACTTACTGCACCCAGAGGGGAGCTAATAAGCTTGGTGGGGGAAACGTATATCACGCTTTCACCATAGAAAACCCTACAGACACCGCGGTGATGGTGGCCAATATGACCGGCTGGACTGCTGGCTACTTCTAAAGGCCGTTGACTCAGTGGACGTCATGGTCCTGGATCACCACTTACCCTGGAATGTCTGGGAGTTGTGCAGGCAGGGCTCTGACACATGGTGCTGTTTGTACATTAATTCAGGGACCTAATTAAAGAAAGCACAGACTACTGGTCAGAGCATCTAGTCTGGCAAAAAAGTCAGCCTAATGTCACTGCACAAATGTGGGGTGGGGTGAAACCTGCCACCACAGCATCTCTGCGCATCGCTTTCCTGGACCCTTAAAGGTCATTAGAATCTATAACACTTCCAAAGCTGGTGCTCAGGCGGACGAGAAGTGAGGCAGGAGGCTTTGGGACAATCAACCTCACCTGGAGGCTTGTGGGGAGAAGTTTTGCCCCTCCCCCTAGGTATCAGGGCTCCCACCACAGCATGAAGCAGTTACAAAAGAGGGGTCTTCACCCTCAACACCCCAAGAATGAGGAACGGAACAAAAAGCAGAGGAGGGGTTCGTCTCTGGCAACGTTCATTAAAAATTCCTGGGAGATAAAAAGAGAATCTGGGCAATAAAATAAAGTCTAACCTGTTTTTCCTTTGTGCTTTGTCTAATTTCACATGCTCCTAGGGTTCCGCATGCAGAGGTCCCACACCCGGCACTTCAGACCCGACTTCCTAGTGCAGAATGGCTGGGTCGACACCTCAGCTAGCGGAGTCCCATGCAGACTGCACGGCATAGAGCCTGAGCTGCAGCCAACGCAGCCCTCGAGACCTCCATCCCATAACTCCCACTGACGCTGCCGGGATCCCTACTCAGCATCCCAGCCCACAGCCCGTGGGGGAGTGCACACTCTCACCTCTCCATTCGGTTTTCAAAATAATGTTTCCTTTGCATCTGAACCAAACTCAGTCTTAATCTGTTGGCTCCAATGACACTGGGCACGGGGACTACTGTTGGGGTCCCCTCTGTGTGATCAGTAACAGAAATTGAGAACTTTGTAACTTCATTGAACAGATGTGTGAGCCAAACTGTAGTTAACATACAGCAGTGTATAATGCTCGGGTAAAATAAGATTTTTCTAAGACTTACATTTGATATTTCCATCACTTTACTATAAGCAAGTTCAGTGAAGACGTCTGTCTTATTTGTCAGGTCAACATTAGAGAAATGAAGTGATTTATTTCCATGGATGTACGTCGAATACTCTTGGCTGAAGCTTCAATCTTGTTTTGAATGCTTTTCCATTGAAAAGGATTCCTCTCTTTCAGCTCCCCCATTTCTGAGAAGTATAAAATCTTATAATTTATTATTACCAATTGGGAAAGGTAGGAGAAGGGATAAATTAACAGTTTGGGATTAACACATACACACTGCTATGTATAAAATAGATCATCAACAAGGAACTACTGTAAAGCACAGGGAACTACACTGAATATTTTGCAATAACCTATAAGGGGAAATAATCTGAAAAAGAATCGATATTTTTATTGACATCATCTATCAATGACAGATAAAATGTAACCTAAGCAAGGCCGATGGTGAGCGCTTCTGAACCTGAAGATTTCAATCATCTAAAGTTTGGGCTCTGCCTATTTCCCAAGGCCCTTAATGGACATACGTGTAGCCGTAGCTTAAAAATTCCCCAGTTTGGGGTTCGGGGAGGCACTGATTTGGAAAAATCCCTGGTGTTCTCCTTCCATGTAAGGGACCCTTCCTACAGCTAAAATATGCCTGTCACACCTAGAGGAGGTACACCGTTTGATCGGAAAGAGTTTGGAAAAGGCACCTCATCTCCTCATCGCCTGGTGCTCGGGTTTACCCCTCCAGCATCTTTCCTAACAATCTCCTCACTTGGGGATATCAGCACCGTCAACATCCTGTTGCACACAGTTTGGAATCTGTCCAGAGGATGAAGCGGAAGGATGAGAAAATTTTAGAGACAGGTCTTAGGTGTTTGGACAGGCACATGCCACTCTAATTTCCAATCCGGAAGACAAATTCATCAAAGGCTAGAATTACCCACAGAAAGAGAATAGGGCTAGAGGAAATCCTGCTGTTTTGTGTCGAGTTTCAAAAAAAACACAAGTTGAAAAATGGAACTCAGGGGCACTAAAATTCATGAAACTGCAGAGTTGAAAATATCTATTGTTGAGAAATGTCTTGAGGTAAGTCACAGAAAAGGACTTATAAGCAAGGGAGAGTGGCAGGAATCAGATTTGAAGAGGTAGAAAGGTCTCCCCATTAAAGCACAAGAAAAGGGGCTGAACATCGTCAATGATGCACTTGACCCAAAAGGGCGTATGCATTTTTTTCTGAATATATTCAAGTAAAGGCCATTCACACTTTTTATCCAACCAAACATGTGGGCACTGGAAATCAATACTACAAAATGTATCACTTCACATCAGTCAGAAGGGTCATCCACATAAAGTGTAAACACCAGAAATGCAGGACAGGGTGAGGAGAAAAGGGAGCCCTGTGAGGCTGATAGTGGAAATGTAATTTGCCAACGGCCACTCTGGAGAAGTGTATTGTGTTTGCTAAAACATCTGAAAACTGAGCTACAGAGCATAGGGCACTTGCACTCATGGGCGTATACCTTGGGAAAAACAAAAAAATGACAGAAAACAGGCACCCCAACGTTTACCACCTCTCTGTTAAAAAGGGCCTCCACTTGGATATAACCTAAATGTCCCTGGAAGGATAAAATGGATAAAAGAGGTGGGGTACTTATGTAGAGTGGAATATTACTCATCCAGAAATCAATGAAATAAGGCCAGTTGTAACAACTCTGGAGGAGTTACATACGATCATTCTAAGTGACACATGTCAGAAAGAAAAAGACACATATCATAAGATGTCACTTAAAGGTGGAATCAAAAATGGCTACACATGAAATAAACTACAAAACAGAAACATAGTCAAATATGTAGAAAATAGACATAAGGCTGCTAAATGGGAAAGGTGGGGAATGGTGAGGTATTATCCAGGAGGTTGAAATTAGCAAAGATACCATTCCAAGTACCAAATTGAATAACTGGCAAGGCCTACACGGTACCTCAAAGAACTGCACTCAGCCCACTCAAGTCACTGGACAATAATACATATGACTCTTAAGCATCTGAAAAATAATTTCTTGTTGTCTCACAGTACATGAATCAAGTGGATGTACTGCAGCAAAAAACAGAGCTTTGAAAATCAGCTGTAACAAATATAAAAATAAATTTAAAAATATTTATAAAAACGGTGAGACAGACAAAAATTCTTACAACTTTTGTTGAAGGGCTACGATGTAACATGGATTGAACACATGTAGACCCACAGCAGGATGATATATAAGGCTGGAAGCTATGCACGCTAAGAGATGTTAGAGAGGCTGGGTGAGGAAATGCAGACCTTTTAAAGTAATACTGCCTGGTACCCATTCCATGGGTCCCAAATCGGCAGGTTCAAGGGAATCTTCTGACAGCGAAAACATGCCTGCGAACCCGAGATGAATGTACACCATGTGCTCAGGAAAGGTGTCTAAAATGCACCTCATTTTTGATCTCCTGGTGCTGGGGTTCGCCATTCCAGCCACATTATTAACAATCTTCCCTCTTGGAGAATCAGCACCTTTAACCTCCTGTTTCACACAGTTTGCAATTTGTGCAGAGTATAAATGAGAAGAGGGGGAACCAATGAGAGATTAGCTGTAGGAGTTTTGACAGGCACATGTCACTCTAATTTCCCATTAGGAACAAGAATTAACCAAAGGCTCAGCCTGCCTCCTCAGAACCAGAATAGGGCCAGAAGCAATCCAATGGTTTGGCGGCGAGCTCACAATAAAAGCGAGTTGCAAAATGGAGCTCAGGAGCAGACAATTCAAAGACCTGCAAAGATATAAATGATAACCAACGTCCAAAAATATATTCAGGTAAGGCAACGAAGAGGTTCTGAATGAGAGGCAGAATTGCAGGAAACATTTTTCAAAAGGTAGATTGTACTCACATTTAAAGCATATGAAAAGCAGCAGAATTTCTAAAATGATGCAGTTGGGCTAAAGGGTGTATGCGTTTGTTTCGTGAATATCTTCAGGAAAAAAACACATACAGAGTTTTTGGCCAACCAAGCAAGAGGGAAATGCAAATCCGCACAATAAAGAAGTCTCAATTTCCACTGCTCAGAAAGTCCATCCAAAAAATGTGTACAAATCAAAAATGCAGGAGAGGCCATGGAAAACAGGGAGACTAGTCACGCTGATGGGTGGGGTATAAATATCCAAGAGCTACTCTGAAGAAGTGTATGCTGTTTCCTAAAACATCTAAAATACAAAGCCCCCGAGCAAAGGGGACTTCAACTCACGGACATATAATTTGGGAAGAGTAAATATCAACAAGACACAGGCACCCCAAAGTTTAAGGCTGCTCTGCATACAAGAACCTCAACTTCGGTACACCTAAAGTATCCCAGGAAAAAGAGAAATGCATAAAGAATTTGTGGTAATTTTGTACAATGGAATATCACTCAGACGTGAAATCAATGTCATAAGGCCAAGTAGAAGCATAATGAGAGGATTTAGGTATGATGATTCTTAGGGAAATTAGTCACACAGAAAAAGAATCTTATCATAAGATATCACTTACAGAGGGAATGTCAACATCACAACACATGAACAGAATTAGGAAAGAGAGCAGAGTCTCACATTTAGAAAACACTCTTATGCCTCCTTAAGGGGAAAGGAGAGGTGGGGTGATGCATAAAACCAGAGTTTGATATTAGCACAGGTACCATTCCATAAACCAAATACAGAATAGACAAGACCTACACCTTCCTCAGTGAACGGGACTCAAAACCCCTATTCCCCACAGAGGAATATATCTGATTAGTACGAATCTTAAAACCTATGTATTGATATGCCTCTGTAAGGGAAACAAGTGTGTCTAGACCGTCATAAACACGTCAGGGAAAATCAGCTCAACCCCATTATAAAAATGAATTTCAAAAACAAAACAAAAAAACAGCGAAATTCTTACACAATTCCTTCAGGGGTTCAGATGAAACCTAGAATGACCCTATCTGCAAAGACAGCTGGATGAGACATAAGGCTGGACACTTGGGACTGAGAGGACTGGTGAGATTGGGAGAGAAAATGCAGACCCTTTAAAGTAGTAATGCATGCCACCATTCCATGGCTCCCAAATTTCCAGGTAGAAGGGAATATCACTACAGTTATAACATATATGGGAAACCTAGAGAATGGACACCCTGTGATGGCGAAAGGTTTCTGAAAGTCTCCTAATTTTTCCTCTCCTTGTGCTACAGTTTGGCATTCCAACAACTTTACTATCAATCTCCCAACTTAGGAGAGTCATCCCCTATAACCTCCTGGTTCGCACAGTTTGCTAATTGTGCAGAGGATGAAAGGGAAGAGGGAGAACCAATCAGAGAGTAGATGTAGGCATTTGGACGGACACATGTCACTCTAAATTCCCATTAGGATGAAGAATTAACCAAAGCCTCAGCCACCCACAGGGAACCAGTATAGCCACCCCTGGAACCAGTATAGTTCCTGAAGCAAAATTGTGGATTTGCGGTCAGCTCCCAATAATGGGATTTGAAAATTGGAGCTCAGGGGCAAAGCAAATCAAAAACCTACAGAGTTATAAAGGACTACTCTCTTCCAAAAATCTGTTGAGGGAAGGCAACAAAGCGGACTTGAAAATGAGGCAGAATTGCACAAAACATATTTCAAGAGGTAAATTGGAATCGCCTTTAAAGCACAGGAAAGGCATCACAACTTCGAGAATGATGCACTTGGCCAAAAACAGTGTATGACTTTTCTCCTGAATATATTCAGGAGAAAAGTCAGAGGCCCTTTTTGGCCAATCAAGCAAGCACACAACGCAAATCCACACTACAAAGAATTGTCGCTTCCCACCGGTCAAAAAGGGCATCCGAAAATCTGTAAAAACCAGAAAGGCAAGATAGAGATGACAAGGGCATAAAGCAATATGATCCCAAGGGTCATGGAGGATTGTGATGACAAGCACATGGAGCATTGTGATGACAAGATTATGTATCATTTTGCTGACAAAGGCATTGTGATGACAAGGTTCATGGAGCACTGTGATGACAAGCGTCATGGAGCATTGTGTTTAAAGGGTTCATGGAGCATTGGGATAACAAGGGCATGGAGCATTTTGATGACAAGCGTCCCGGATCATTGTGTTGTCAGGGTTCATGGAGCATTGTCATGACAGTGGTCATGGAGCACTGTTATGACAGAGGTCATGGAGCATTGTGATGAGAACCCCATGGAGCATTGGGCTGAAAATGTTCATGGAGTATTGTGATGACAGGGGTCAAGGAGCATTGTGAGGACAAGGTACTGGAGCACTGTGAGGAGAAGACTATGGAGCCATGTGATGACAAGTCTCATGGAGCATTCTGATGAAAAGGGTCATGGAGCATTGTGATTACAGGGGTCTTGGAGCATTGTGATGACAAGGGCATTGAACATTGGGATGAGAATGTCATGGAGCGTTCTGGTGACATGCATCATGGAGATTTGTGATGACAAGGGCATGGAGCATTGTGTTTACAGGGGACTTGGAGCACTGTGAGGAAAATGGCATGTAACACTGTGATGAAAAAGGCATGTAGCCTTGCCATGACAGGGTTCAAGGAGCACACTGATGACAAGTGTCAGGGACCATTGTGATGACAAGGGTATTGAGCATTGTGATGACAAATGTCATGGAGCATTGTGATTAGAAGACCATGGATAATTTTGATGACGAGCGTTATGGGGAGCTGTGATGATAAGTGTTAGGGAATATTGTGATCACAAGGATTTGGAGCATTGTGATGACAGAGGTCATAGAGCATTTTGATTTCATTTTGATGACAATAGCATGAAGCATTATGATGATGCGCATTGGTGCATTGTGATGACAGCATTCATGCAGCATTGAGATGAAAAGGGGCATGGAACATTATGATTAGAAGAGTCTTGGATCACTGTGATGAAAAGGGCATGGAATATTGGTCTGAGATGTTACATGGATTATTGTGATGAGAGGGGGCAAGGAGCATTGTGATAACAATGGCACGGAACACTGTGATACATGGTTCATGGAGGATTGTAATGACAAGCGCATGGAGCATTGTGAAAAGAATCGCATCGAGCATTGTGATGAAAAGCATCATGGATACTGTGATGACAAGGGCTTGGAACGATGTGATGAGAGGTTTTTGGAGCATTGTGATGACAATGGCATGGAGCATTGTGATGCCAAGGGTCAGGGAGTTTTGTGATGACAAAGGTCATGGAGCATTTTGATGACAAGTGTGTGGTGAATTCTCTTGTGAAGGGCAGGGAGCATTGTGATGACAGGGTCATGGAGCAATTTGATGAAAAGTGTCATGGAACATTTTGATGACAGGGGTTATGGAACATTGTGATGTCAGGAGTCATGGAACATTTTCATGACGGTGTTGTGGACCATTGTGATGACAGGGGAGTGGGTGTATTGTGATGACTAGTGAGGGAACATTTTGATATCATTCGTGAGAGAGCATTTTGATAAGAAGTGCATGGAGCAATGTGATGACAAGTTTTATGGAGCATTGTGATGACAAGGTTGTGGAGCATTGTTATGACAAGCACATGTTGCATTGTGATGACATGGGTCATGGAGCCCTGTGCTGACAAAGGCATAGAGCATTGTGATGAGAAGGGTCAACGAGCATTGTGATGAAAATTTCATGGAGCATTTTGGTGACAAAGGTCACAGAGCCTTGTGATGACGAGGGCATGGACCATTGTGATGACAAAGGTCATGAAGCATTGTGATGACTGGAGTCATGGAGCATTGTGATGACAGGGTTCATAGAGCATTGTGATGAAAAGGCAATGATCATTGTGATGACAGGGGCATGGAGCATTGGCCTGACATGTTTCATGGATAATTGTGATGTCAGTGGGCAAGGTGCAATGTGATGACAAGGCATGGAGCACTGTGATGAGAAGGTCATGGAGTATTTTGAAGACAGGTCTCAGGGAGCATTGTGATGACATATGTCATTGTCCATTGCGATGACAATGGAATGGAACATTGTGATGCCAAGTGTCATGGAGGATTGTGATGACAAATGTAATGGAGCATTTTGATGACAAGGGCTTGGAGCATTGTGATGACAAGGGACATGGAGCATTGTGATGACAAGGGCCATTGAGAATTTTGATGAAAAGTTCATGAAGCATTGTGATGAGAAGCACATGGAGCTTCCTATGACAGGGGTCATGGAGCATTGCGATGACAAGTGCATAGAGAATTGTGATGACAAATCATGTAACACGGTGATGAGAACTGTCTTGGAGCATAGTGATGCCAAAAACGAGGAGAATTGTGATGACAGGTGACATGGAGCATTGTGATGACCAGGGCATGGAGCATTGTGATGACAAGGGAATGGAGCATTGTGATGGCAAGACCGTGGAGCATTGTGATGACGAGCGTCATGGAGCACTGTAATGACAAGGGGAATGGAGCATTGTGATGACAGTGGCCATGGAGCATTGTGATGACAAGTGTCATGGAGCATTTTGATGACAAGGGCGTAGAGCATTGTGATGAGAAGACCATGGATAATTGTGATGACGAGCGTCATGGAGCACAGTAATGACAAGGGGTATGGAGCATTGTGATGACAGTGGCCATGGAGCATTGTGATGACAAGTGTCATGGAGCATTCTGATGACAAGCTTGTGGAGTATTGTGACGACAATGGCATGGAGCATTGTGATGAAAAGGGCATGGAGCATTGTGATGAAAAAGGCATGAAGCCATTTCATGACAGGTTTCAAGGAGCATTCTGACGACAAGTGTCAGGGAACATTGTGATGACAAGTGTATTGAGAATGGTGATGAAAAAGATCATGGAGCATTTTGACGAAAAGGATATGGAGTACTGTGATGAGAGGCATCATGGAGCGTTGTGATGACAAGTGTTATGGAACTTTGTGATAACAAGTGTTTGGAGCATTGTGATGATAGAAGTCATGGATCATTTTGTTTTCAAGGAGCATGGAGCATTGGGATGACAAGGGCATTAAGCAATGTGATCCCAAGATTCATGGAGGATTGTGATGACAATGGTAAGGGAGTATTGTGATGACAAGCAAATGCAGCATTTTGATGACAAGGTCATGTAGCATTTTGCTGACACAGGCATGGAGCATTGTGATGATAAGGGTCATGGAGCACTGTGATGAGAAGCATCACGGATCATTGGGATTACAGGGGTCATGGAGCATTGGGATGACAAGGTCATGGATCATTGTGATGACAACGGTTATGGAGCATTGGGCTGAAAATGTTCATGGAGCATTGTGATGACTAGGGAATGGAGCACCGTGATGACAAGAGTCCCGGATCACTGTGTTTTCAGAGGTCATGGAGCGTTGTGATGACAGGGGTCATGGAGCATTGTGATGATAGGGATCATGAAGCATTGTGATGAGAAGTTCCTGGAGAATTGGACTGAAAATATTCAGGAAGTATTGTGAGGACAGGGGTCATGGAGCATTGTTATGACAAGGGAATGGAGCACTGTGAAGAAAAGTTCCTGGAGAATTGTGATGAGAAGACCATGGATCCTTGTAATAACATGTCTCATGGAGCATTCTGATGAAAAGGGGCATGGAGTATTGTGATTACAGGGGTCTTGGGGCATTGTGATGACAAGGGCATGGAGCATTGTGATTACTGGTGTCTTGGAGCATTGTGATGAAATTGGCATGGATCATTGTTATGAAAATGCTATGGAGCCTTGTCATGACAGGGTTCCAGGAGCATACTGATGACAAGTGTCAGGGAGCATTGTGATGACAAGTGTATAGAGCACTGTGATGACAAAGGTCATGGAGCACTGTGATGAGAAGACCATGGACAATTGTGATGATGAGCGTCATGGGACATTTTGATGATAAGTGTTATGGAACATTGTGATCAAAAGGATTTGGAGCATTGTGATGAGATAGATCATCAAATATTTTGATTTCATTGTGATGACAATAGCCTGAAGCATTATGATGATGGGCAAGGTGCATTTTGATGACAGGGTTCATGGAGCATTGAGATGCAAATGTGCATGGAGCATTGTGATTAGAGGGTTCATGGAGTTTTGTGATGACAATGGCATGGAGCATTGAGATGCCAAGGGTCATGGATCCTTGTGATGACAAAGGTCATGGAGCATTTTGATGACAAGGGCGTGGTACATTGTGATGAGAAGTGCATGGAGTATTGTGATGACAGGGTTATAGAGCAATTTGATGAAAAGGGTCATGGAATATTTTGATGACAGTTGTTATGGAACATTGTGATGTCAGGGGTCATTGAGCATTTTGAGGAAAATTGTTATGGAGCATTTTGATGACAGGGGTTATGGAACATTGTGATATCAGGGGTCATCGAACTTTGTGATGATATGTGCATGTAACATTGCAAAGACAGATGTCATGGAATATTGTGATGACAGGGGTGAGGGAGTATTGTGATGAATAGTGATGTAACATTGTGATATCAGTGTTGAGAGAGCATTTTGATGAGAAATGCATGGAGAATTGTGATGACAAGTTTTATGGAGCATTGTGGTGACAAGATTGTGGAGCACTGTGATGAAAATTGCAGGGTGCATTGTGATGACATGGGTCATGGGGCATTGTGATGACGAGGGTCATGGAGCATTGTGCTGAGAAAGACATAGAGCATTGTGATGACAAGGGTCAAAGAGCATTGTGATGAAAAGTTAATGGAGCATTGTGGTTAAAAAGGTCACAGAGACTGCTGATGACGAGGGTATGGACCATTGTGATGACAAAGGTCATGAAGCATTGTGATGAATGGATGCATGGAGCATTGTGATGACAGGGGTCATGGAACATTGTGATAACAAGGGCATGGAGCCTTGTGATGACAAGGGAATGGAGCATTGGTCTAATAAGTTTCATGGATTATTGTGATGAGAGTGGGCATAGAGCATTGTGATGATAAGGGCATGGAACACTGTGATACATGGGTCATGAAGGATTGTAATGACAAGGTCATGGGGCACTGTGATGAGAAGGGCATCGAGCATTTTGATGACAAGTGTCATGGAGCTTTGTGATGACAAGGGCATGGAGCAATGTGATGAGAGGGTTCATGGAGCATTGTGATGCCAAGTGTCATGGCGCTTTGTGATGACAAATGTCATGTAGCATTTTGATGACAAGTGCATGGTGCATTGTGATGATAAGGGCAGGGAGTATTTTGATGACAGTGTCATTCAGCAATATGATGGAAAGTGTATTGGAACATTTTGATGACAGGGGTTATAGAATATTGTGATGTCAGGGGTCACGGAACATTGTGATGATAAAGGGATGTAGCATTGTGATGACAGGGGTCATGGGACATTGTGATTACAGTAGTGAGGGAGTATTGTGACAACTAGTGTTGGAACACTGTGATATCTCTGGTGAGAGAGCATTTTGATGAGAAGTGTATGGAGCATTGTGATTACAAGGTTTAGGGAGCATTGCAATGACAATTTTCTGGACCGTTGTGATGAAAAGCGAATGGCACATTGTGATGACAAGGGTCATGGAACAGTTTTCAGACAAAGTCATGGAGCATTTTGATGACAATGGTCATGGAGCATTGTGATGAAAACGGAATGGGGCATTGTGATGAAAAAGGCATGGAGCCTTTTCGTGACAGGGTTCAAAGAGCATTCTGATGACAAGTGTCAGGGAGCATTGTGATGACAAGTGTACTGAGCATTTTGATGCCAAATGTCATGGAGCACTGTGATGAAAAGGGCATGGAATTTTGTGATGACAGGCATCATGGAGCATTGTGATGACAAGTGTTATGGAACACTGGGATCACAAGGGTTTGGAGCATTGTGATGACAGAGGACATGGATCATTTTGATTTCAAGGAGCATGGAGCATTGTGATGACAAGGGCATGAAGCAATGTGCTCTCAAGGTTCATGGAGGATTGTGATGACAATGGAAATGGAGTATTGTGATGACAAGTGCGTAGAGCATTGTAATGACAATGTCATGTAGCATTTTGCTGACAAAGTCATGGAGCATTGTGATGACAGGTGTCATGGAGCACTGTGATGACAAGGCCACGGAACATCGTGATGGCAGGGGTCATGGAGCATTGTTATGACAGAGGTAATGGAGCATTGTGACGGCAAGGGCATGGAGCATTGTGATGAGAAGGCCATGGAGCATTCTGATGACATCTGTCATGGAGCTTTGTGATGACAAGGGCATGGAGCAATGTGATGAGAGTGTTCATGGAGGATTGTGATGACAATGACATGGAGCACTGTGATGCCAAGGGTCATGGATCTTTGTGATGACACAGGTCACGGAGGATTTTGATGACAAGGGTGTTGTGCATTGTGATGAGAAGGGCAGGGAGCATTGTGATGACAGGGTCATGGAGCAATTTGATGAAAAGGGTCATGGAAAATTTTGATGACAGTGGTTATGGAACAATGTGATGTCAGAGGTCATGGAGCATTATGATGAAAAGGGTCAAGGAGCATTTTGATGACAGGGGTTATGGAGCATTGTGATGTCAGGGGTCATCGAACATTGTGATGATAAGTGCATGTAGCATTGTGATGACAGGGGTCATGGAACATTGGGATAACAGGGGTGAGTGAGTATTGTGACGAATAGTGATGTAACATTGTGATATCTGTGGTGAGAGAGCATTTTGATGAGAAGTGCATGGAGCATTGTGATGACAAGTTTTATGGAGCATTGTGATGACAAGCTTGTGGAGCACTGTGATGACAAGCGCATGGTGCATTATGATGACATGTGTCATGGAGCATCGTGCTGACAAGCGCATGGAGCATTGTGATGACAAGGGTCACGGAGCAATGCGCTGAGAAAGGCGTAGAGCATTGTGATGACAAGGAACAAAGAGCATTGTGATGAAAAGTTCATGGAGCATTGTGATTACAAGGGTCATGGAGCATTTTGATGACAAAGGCATGGAGCATTTGTCTAATAAGTTTCATGGATTATTGCGATGACTGTTGGAATGGTGCCTTGTGGTGACAAGGGCATGGAGCATTGTGATGACCAAGTCATGCAGTATTGTGAAGAGAGGTGTCAGGGAGCATTGTGATAACATATGTAATGGCCCATTGTGATGACAATCGCATGGAGCATTGTAATGCCAGGTGTCATGGAGTATTCTGATGACAAAGGTAATGGTGCATTGTGATGACAGTGGCTTGGAGCATTGAGATGACAAGGTCAGGGAGCTTTGTGCTGAAAAGTGCATGGAGAATTGTGATGACAAGTGTCATGGAATATTCTCATGATAAGCTTGTGGAGTTTATTGCTGACAGTGGCGTGGAGCATTGTGATGAAAACGGCATAGGGCATTGTGTTGAAAAAGGCATGGAGCCTTTTCGTGACAGGGTTTAAGGAGCATTCTGATGACAAGTGTCAGGGAACATTGTGATGACAAGTGTATTTAGAATTGTGATGACAAAGGTCATGGAGCATTGTGATGAAAAGTGCATGGAGTATTGTGATGACAGGCATCATGGAGCGTTGGGATGACATGTTTTATGGAACATTGTGATCACAAGTGTTTGGAGCATTGTGATGACAGAGGTCATGGATCATTTTGATTTCAAGGAGCATGGAGCAATGTGATCCCAAGATTCATGGAGGATTGTGATGACAATGGTAATGCAGTATTGTGATGACAAGCGCATAGAGCATGGTAATGACAAAGTCATGTAGCATTTTGCTGACAAAAGCATGGAACATTGTCATGACAGGTGTCATGGAGCACTGTGATTAAAAGCGTCACGGAGCATTGTGAATACAGGGGTCATGGAGCTTTGGGATGACAAGTGCATGGATCATTGTGATGACAAGGGTCATGGAGCATTGGGCTGAAAATGTTCATGGATTATTGTGATGACAGGGGTCATGGAGCATTGTGATGACAGAGGTAATGGAGAATATTGATTTCATTGTGCTGACAATAGCCGGAAGCATTATGATGATGGGCTTGGTGCATTGTGATGACAGGTTTCATGGAGAATTGAGATGAAAAGGGGCATGGAGCAGTGTGATTACTGGGGACTTGGAGCACTGTGATGAAAAGGGAATGGAGCATTTTGATGAGAAGGACATGGAACTTTCTCATGGCATGTGTCATGGAGCTTTGTGATGACAAGGACATGGAGCATTGTGATGACAAGGCCATGGAATATTGTGATGGCAGGGGTCATGGAGCATTGTTATGACAGGAGTAATGGAGCATTGTGATGAGAAGGGCATGGAGCATTGTGATTACAAGGTTTATGGAGCATTACCATGACAAATTTGTGGATCGTTGTGATGAAAATCACGTAGCACATTGTGATGACAAGTGTCATGGAGCATTTTCCTGACAAACGCATGGAGCATTTTGATGAAAAGGGTCACGGAGCATTGTGATGAAAAGTTCATGGAGCATTGTGGTTATAAAGGTCACAGAGCCTTGTGATGACGCGGGCATGGACCATTGTGATGACAAATGTTATGAAGCATTGTGATGACTGGAGTCACGGAGCATTGTGATGACAGTGGTCATGGAGCATTGTGATGACAAGGGCATGGAGCATTGTGGTGACAGCGGCATGCAGCATTGGTCTGACAAGTTTCATAGATTATTTTGATGACATTGGACTTGGTGCATTGTGATGAAAAGGGCATGGATCATTGCGATGAGAAGGTCATGGAGTATTGTGAAGACAGGTGTCAGGGAGCATTGTGATGACATATGTCATGGTCCATTGCAATGACAATGGCAGGGAGCATTGTGATGCCAAACGTAATGGAGGATTTTGATGACAAATATAATGAAGCATTGTGATGACTAGGGCTTGGAGCATTATGATGACAAGGGCCAATAAGAATGTTCAGAACAAGGTCGTGAAGCATTGTGATGACAAGGTCCTGGAGCATTGTGATGAGAAATCCATAGAGACTTGTGATGACAAATCTCATGGAGCATACTGATGAAAAGGGGCATGGACCATTGTGATTACAGGGGTCTTGGAACATTGTGATGACATGGGCATGGAGCATTGTGAGGAGAAGGCCAAGGAGCACTCTGAAGACATGTTTCATTGAGCTTTGTGATGACAAGGGCATGGAGCTTGGTCTTTAAAGTGTTCTTGGAGCATTGTGAGGAAAAGGGCATGGATCATTGTGATGAAAAAGGCATGGAGCCTTGTCATGACAGGGTTCAAGGAGCATACAGACAACAAGTGTCAGGGAGCATTTTGATGACAAGTGTATTGAGCATTGTGATGACAAAGATCATGGAGCATTGTGATGAGAAGACCATTGATAATTGTGATGATGATCGTCATGGGGCTTAGTGATGACAAGTGTTATGGCATATTGTGATCACAAGGGTTTGGAGCATTGTTATGACAGAGGTCATGGAGCATTTTGATTTCATTGTGATGACAATAGCATGAAGCATTATGATGATGGGCATGGTGCATTGTGATGACAGGGTTCATGGATCATTGAGATGAAAATCGGCATAGAGCATTGTGATTACAGGGGACATGGAACACTTGATGACAAGGGCATGGAACATTGTGAAGAGAAGGCCATGGAACCTACTGATGACATGCGTCATGGAGCTTTCTTATGACAAGGTCATGGAGCATTTTGATTACAGGTGTCTTGGAGCATTGCGAAGACATTGGTAATGGAGCCTTGTGATGACAAGGCCGTGGAACATTGTGATGGCAATGGTCATGGAACATTGTTATGATAGAGGTAATGGAGCATTGTTATGAGAAGGGAATTGAGCATTGGTCTGAAATATTTCATGGATTATTGTGATGAGATTGGGCATGGAGCATTGTGATGAAAAGGGCACGGAACACTGTGATACATGGGTCATGGAGGATTGTAATGTCAAGGGCAAGAAGCAATGTGATAAGAGGGTTCATGGAGCACTGTGATGACAATGACATCAAGCGTTGTGAGGAGAAGGCCATGGAGCATTCTGATGTCTTGCATCATGGAGCTTTGTGATGACAAGGGCATAGAGCTTTGTGATTACAGGGGTCTTGGAGCTTTGTGATTACAGGGGTCTTGGAGCATTGTGATGAAAAGGGAATGGATCACTGTGATGAAAAAGGCATGGAGCCTTGTCATGACAGGGTTCAAGGAGCATACTGACGACAAGTGTCAGGGAGCACTGTGATGACAAGTGTATTGAGCATTGTGATGACAAAGATCATGGAGCATTGTGATGAGAAGACCATGGATAACTGTGATGATGATCGTCATGCGGTGTTGTGATGATAAGTGTTATGAAACATTGTGATCACAAGGGTTTGGAGCATTATGATGACAGAGTTCATGGAGAATTTTGATTTCATTGTGATGACAATAGCCTGAAGCATTATGATGATGGGCAAGGTGCATTGTGATGACAGTGTTCTTAGAGCATTGTGATGAGAAGTGTCATGGCGCTTTGTGATGACAAGGCCATGGTTCATCGTGATGGCAGGGGTCATGGAGCATTGTTATGACAGTGGTAATGGAGCATTGTTATTGCAAGGGCATGGAGCATTGTGATGAGAAGGCCTTGGAGCATTCTGAAGACATGTGTCATGGAGCTTTGTGAAGACAAGGTCATGGAGCAATTTGATGACAATGACATGGAGCTTTGTGATGCCAAGGGTCACGGATCTTTGTGATGACAAAGGTCATGGAGCATTTTGATGGCAAGGGCGTTGTGCATTGTGATGAGAAGGGCAGGGAGCATTCTGATGACAGGGTCATGGAGCAATGTGATGAAAAGTTTCATGGAACATTTTGATGACAGGTGTTATGGAACACTGTGATGTCTGGGGTCATCGAACATTGTGATGATAAGTGCATGTAGCTTTCTCATGACAGGAGTCATGGAACATTGTGATGACAGGTGTGAGGGAGTATTGTGACAAATAGTGATGTAGCATTGTGATATCAGTGGTGAGAGAGCATTTTGATGAGAAGTGCATGGAGCATTGTGATGACAAATTTTAAGGAGCATTGTGATGACAAGATTGGGGAGCACTGTGATGACATGTGCATGGTGCATTGTGATGACATGTGTCATGGAGCACTGTGCTGACAAGCGCATGGAGCATAGTGATGACAAGGGTCAAAGAGCATTGTGATGAAAATTTCATGGAGCATTGTGGTTAAAAAGGTCACAGAGACTGTTGATGACGAGGGCATGGACCATTGTGATGACAAAGGTCATGAAGCATTGTGATGACTGGATTCACGGAGCATTGTGATGATAGGGGTCATGGAGCATTGTGATAACAAGGGCATGTAGCATTGTGATGACAAGGGCATGGAACATTGGTCTCATAAGTTTCATGGATTATTGCAATGACAGTTGGAATGGCGCATTGTGATGACAAGGGCATGGAGCACTGTGATGACCAGGTCATGCAGTATTGTGAAGAGAGGTGTTAGGGAGCATTGTGATGACATTTGTAATGGCCCATTGTGATGACAATGACATGGAGCATTGTGATGACAAGGGTCATGGAGTATTCTTAGGAGAAGCTTGTGGATTATTTTGATGACAATGGCATGGAGCATTGTGATGAAAACGGCATGGGGCATTGTGATTAAAAAGGCATGGAGCCTTTTCGTGACAGGATTCAAAGAGCATTCTGATGACAACTGTCAGGGAGCATTGTGATGACGAGTGTATTGAGAATTGTGATGACAAATGTCATGGAGCTTTGTGATGAAAAGGGCATGGATTATTGTGATGACAGGCATCATGGAGCGTTGTGATGACAAGTGTTATGGAACAATGTGATCACAAGAGTTTGGAGCATTGTGATGACAGAGGTCATGGATCATTTTGATTTCAAGGAGCATGGAGCATTGTGATGACAAGGGCATGAAGCAATGTGATTCCAAGTTTCATGGAGGATTGCGATGACAATGGAAATGGTGTATTGTGATGACAAGCGCATAGAGCATTGTAATGGAAAGGTCATGTAGCATTTTGCTGACAAAGGCATGGAGCATTGTGATGACATGTGTCATGGAGCACTGTGATGACAAGCGTTACGGAGCATTGTGAATACAGGGGTCATGGAGCATAGGGATGACAAGGACATGGATCATTGTGATGACAAGGGTCATGGAACATTGGGCTGAAAATGTTCATGGAGTATTGTGAAGACAGGGGCTATGGAGCATTGTGATGACTAGGGAATGGAACATTGTGATGACAAGAGTGCCGTATCATTGTGTTGTCAGGTGTCATGGAGTGTTGTGTTGACAGTGGTCATGGAGCATTTTGATGATATTGGCCATGGAGCTTTGTGATGAGAAGACCTTGGGTAATTGTGATGTCGAGCATCATGGAGCACTGTAATGACAAGGGGCATGAAGCATTGTGATGACAGGTGTCAGGGAGCATTGTGATGACAGGGGTCATGGAGCATTGTGATGACAAGGGGATGGAGCATTGTGATGACAAGTGCATGGAGCATTGTGATGACAAGTGCATGGAGCATTGCAATGTCAAGTTGATGGAGAATTGTGATGACAAGAGCATGTAACATATTGACGAGAAGTGTCATGTAGCACTGTGATGACATGGACGTGGAGAATTGTGATGACAAGGGACATGGAGCATTGTGATAACCAGGGCATGGTGCATTGTTATGACAGGGGTCATGGAGCATTATTATGCGAACGGCCATGGTACATTCTGACATAAGATATCACTTATGAAGGGAATGTAAACATGGCTAAATATGAACTGAATTAGGGAAGAGAACAGAGTCTCAGATTTAGAAAACACTCTAACGCTTGCTTAAGGGGAAAGAGATGTGGGGAGATGCACAAAACATAAGATTGATATTAGCACAGGTACCGTTCCATAGTCCAGAAACAGAAGAGACAAGCCCTACTCCTTCCTCAGTGAGTGGAACTCAACATCCCTATTCCCCGCCGAGAAACATATCTGACTAGTAAGAATTTTAAAACCTATGTATTTATATGTCTCCGTAAGGGAAACAAGTGTGTCTAGAACGATATAAACATGGCAGTGAGAATCAGCTCAAACCCAATATAAAACTGAATTTCAAAACAAAACATAAAAACAGTAAAATTCTTACACAATACCATCAGGGGTTCTGATGAAACTTGGAATGACCCTATCTACAATGACAGCTGGATGTGGCATAAGGCTCGTCACTTGGGACTGAGAGCATTGGTGAGACTGGGTGAAAAATTGCAGACCTTTTAAAGCAATTATGCCTGCCATGCTTTCCATGGTTCCCAACTCTCCAAGTAGAAGGGAATATCACTACAGTTATAACATGTATGAGAACCTAGAGAATGGAAACCATCTGATGGTGAAAGGTTTCTAAAACTCTACTACTTTTTTTCTCTCCTTGTGCTCCAGTTTGACATTCCAACTGCTTTACTATCAATCTCCCAACTTTGAAAGTCAGCCCCTATAAACTCCTGGTTCGCACAGTTGGCAAATTGTGCAGAGGATATAAGGGAAGAGAGAGAAGTAATGAGAGAGTAGCTTTAGGCATTTGGACAGCCACATGTCACTATAATTTCCTGTCACAAAGAGGAATTAACCAACGTCTCAGCCTGCCCCCCCCCAGAATCATTAGAAGTCCAGAAACAAAACTGTTGATTTGCGGTCAGCTCACAAAAACGCGAGTTGAAAAATGGAGCTCAGGGCCACAGCAATTCACTAACATGCAGAGTTATAAAGGACTACTCTCTTCCAAAAATCTGTTGAGGGAAAGCCTCGAGGCGGAAGGGAAAATGAGGCAGAATGGCATGAAACAGATTTCAAGAGGTACACTGGAATCACCTTTAAACACAGGAAAAGCATTACAACTTCGAAAATTATGGAAATGCCATAAAGGGCATATGGGTTTTCACGTGAATATATACAGGAGAAAATGCATATGCCCTTTTTGGACAAGCAAGAAAGTGGGCAATGCAAATCAGCACTACAAAGAAGTATCACTTCCTACCGGTCAAAAGGGACATCCACAAAATGTGTAAAAAACAGAAAGGCAAGACAGGCCCTGGAGAACAGGGAGCCTGGTTATGCTGATGGGCGGGATGTAAATTGCCAACTGCCTCTCTGGAGGAGTGCATTGTGTTCCCTAAAACAAGTAAACAACAGAGCTACAGAGCCAAGGGCACTTCCAGTCTAGGGAATATACCTTGGGAAAACTGAAAATAAATAAGACAGATCCACACCAAAATTCAGGGATGAACTGCTTACAAAAACCTCAACATGGGTACACTGGAAATATCCCAGGAAAGACATAAATGGTTCAAAAAACTGTGGTACTTACATATGATGGAATATCCCTCAGCCATGAAATCAATGTCATAAGGCCAGTAGCAGCAAAATGAGTGGATTCATGTACGATAATTCTAAGTGAAATAAGTCACACAGAAAAAGAAACTTATCATAATATATCACTTATGAAGATCCTGTAAACATGGCTACACATGAACTGAGTTAGGAAAGAGAAGAGAGACTCACATTTAAAAAACACCCTTATGCCTGCTTAAGGGGGAAGGAGAGGTGGGGTGATGCATAAAACCAGAGTTTGATATTAGTACAGGTACCGTTCCAAAAACCAAATACGGAAGAGACAAGACCTACACCTTCCTCAGTGAAAGGGACTCAACACCCCATATTCACCGCAGAGTAATATATCTTACTAGTATGAATCATAAAACCTATGTATTGATATGTCTCCATAAGGGAATCAAGTGTGTCTAGACTGGCATAAACATGGCAGCGAGAATCAGCTCAAACCCACTATAAAAAGGAATTTCAAAAACAAAACAAAAATAAAGGGAAATTCTTTACAATTCCTTCAGGGTCTCTGATGAAACCTGGAATGACCCTATCTAAAATGACAGCTGGATGTGGCATAAGGCTGGACACTTGGGACTGAGAGGATTGGTGAGATTGGGTGAGCAAATGCAGACCCTTTAAAGCAATAATGAGTGGCACCCATTCCATGTTTCCCAACTCTCCAGGTTTAAGGGAATATTACTATAGCTATAACATGTACGGGAAACCTAGAGAATGGACACACTGTGAATACGAAAGGTCTCTAAAACTCAACGAATAGTCCCTCTCCTGGTGCTCCTGTTTGACTTTCCAACTGCTTTACTATCAATCTCCCAACTTGGAGAGATAGCCCCTTTTAACCTCCTGGTTCTCACAGGTTGCCAATTTGGCAGAGGATGAAACGGAAGAGGGAGAACCAATGAGAGAGTAGTTGTTAGGCATTTGGACGGGCACATGTCACTCTTTTTCCTGGGAGGAAGAAGAATAAACCAAAGTCTCAGCCACCCAACGGACACCAGTATAGGTCCTGATCCAAAGTTTGGACTTGCATTCAGCTCACAAAATACGAGTTGAAAAATGGAGCTCAGGGACACAGCAATTCACAAACTGGCAGAGAAATACAGGACAACTATCGTCCAAATATCTGTTTAATGTAGGCAACGAGGCGGACTTGAAAGCGAGGCAGAATAGCAGGAGGCAGATTTCAAGAGGTACGTTGGAATCACCTTTAAAGCACAGGAAAAGGGGCACAACTTCGACAATGATGCACTAGGCCAAAAAGGGCGTATGAGTTTTCTCCTGAATATATTCAGGAGAAAACACATATACGCTTTTTGGCCAGGCAAGCAAGCAGGCAATTCAAATCTGCACTACAAAGAAGTATCACTTCCCACCGGTCAAAAGGGACATCCACAAAATGGTTAATTACCAGAAAGGCAAGACAGGTCCTGGAGAACAGGGAGCCTTGTTATGCTGATGGGCGGGATGTAAATTGTCAACTGCCTCTCTGGAGGAGTGCATTGAGTTCCCTAAAACAAGTAAACAACAGAGGTACAGAGCCAAGGGCACTTCAAGTCTAGGGAATATACCTTGGGAAAACTGAAAATCAATAAGACAGAGCCACCCCATTATTTAGGGCTGCACTGCTTACAAGAAGCTCATTTGGGTGCACCGTAAATATCCCTGAAAGATAAAAATGGTACAAAAAATTGTGGTACTTACGTCCGATGAAATATCCCTCAGCCATGAAATCAATGTCATAAGACCAGTAGCAGCAAAATGAGTGGATTCAGGTACGATGATTCTAAGTAAAATAAGTCACACAGAAAAAGAAACTTATCATAAGATATCACTTATAGGTATCCTGTAAACATGGCTACACATGAACTGAGTTATGAAAGAGAACAGAATCTCACATTTAGAAAACACTCTGATGCCTGCATAAGGGGGAAGGAGAGGTGGGGTGATGCATAAAACAAGAGTTTAATATTAGAACAAGTACCATTCCAAAAACCTAATACGTAATAGCAAGACCTACAACTTCCTCAGTGAACGGGACGCAACAACCCATATTCCGTGCAGAGGAATATATCTGACTAATAAGAATCTTAAAACCTGTGTACTGATATGTCTCCGTAAGGGAATCAAGTGTGTCTAGACTGGCATAAACATGGCAGCGAGAACCAGCTCAAACCCAATATAAAAAAAATTTCAAAAACAAAACAGAAAAACAGGGAAATTCTTTACAATTCCTTCAGGGTCTCTGATGAAACCTGGAATGACCATGTCTACAATGACAGCTGGATGTGGCACCAGGCTGGACACTTGGGCCTGGGAGGATTGGTGAGACTGGGTGAGCAAATGCAGACCCTTTAAAGCAATAATGCATGGCACCCATTCCATGGGTCCCAACTCTCCAGGTTGAAGGGAATATTACTACAGCTCTAACATGTACGGGAAACATAGAGAATGGACACACTGTGAATATGAAAGGTTTCTAAATCTCAACGAATTGTCCCCCTCCTTGTGCGCCAGTTTGACTTTCCAACAGCTTTACTATCATTCTCCCAACTTCGAGAGACAGCACCTTTAACCTCCTGGTTCTCAGAGGTTGCCAATTTGGCAGAGGATGAAAGGGAAGAGGGAGAACCAATGAGAGAGTAGATGTTAGGCATTTGCACGGGCATATGTCACTCTAATTGCCTGGCAGGAAGAATAATTAACCAAAGACTCTTCCCCCTGCCGGGAACCAGTATAGGTCGTGAACCGAAATTTTGGACTTGCGGTCAGCTCACAAAAAACGATTTGATAAATGGAGCTCAGGTGCACAGCAATTCACAAACTGGCAGAGTAATAAAGGACAGCTATCTTCCAAAAATCTTTTGAAGGAAGGCAAAGAGGCGGACTTGAAAGTGAGGCAGAATAGCAGGAAACCGATTTCAAGCGGTACGTTGGAATCACCTGTAAAGCACAGGAAGAGGGGCACAACTTCGACAATGATGCAATTGGCCAAAAAGTGTGTATGTGTTTTCTCCTGAATATATTCAGGGGAAAACGCATACGCCCTTTTTGGCCAAGCAAGCAAGCGGGCAATGCAAATCTGCAGTACAAAGAAGCATCACTTCCCACCGGTCAAAAGGGACATCAGCAAAATGTGCAAAAACCAGAAAGGCAAAAGAGGACCTGGAGAACCGGGAGCCTTTTTATGCTGATGGGCGGAATGTAAGTTGCCAACTGCCACTCTGGAGGAGTGCATTGTGTTCCCTAAAACAAGTAAATAACTGAGCTACATAGCCAAGGGCACTTCAAGTCTAGGGAATATACCTTGGGAAAACTGAAAATGAATAAGACAGAGCCACCACAAAATTTAGGGATGCACTGCTTACAAGAACCTCAACTTGGGTACATAGTAATTACCACAAGAAAGTGAAAAATGGTTCAAAATATTGTGGTACATACGTACGATGGAATATCCCTCAGCCATGAAATCAATGTCATAAGACCCGTAGCAGCAAAATGAGTGGATTCAGGTACGATGATTCTAAGTGAAATAAGTCACACAGAAAAAGAAGCTTATAATAGGATATGACTTAAAAAGATCCTGTAAACATGGCTACACATGAACTGAGTTAGGAAAGAGAACAGAGTCTCACATTTAGAATACACTCTTATGCCTGCTTAAGGGGGAAGGAGAGGTGGGGTGATGCATAAAACCAGAGTCTGATATAACACAGGTACTGGTCCAAAAACCAACTATGGAATAGTTAAACCTACACCTTCCTCGGGGAAAGGGACTCAGAACACCATATTTTCCACAGAGGAATATATCTGACTAGTAAGAATCTTAAAACCTATGTATTGATATGTCTCCATAAGGTAATCAAGTGTGTCTAGACTGGCATAAACATGGCAGTGGGAATCAGCTCAAACCCACTATTAAAAGGAATTTCAAAAACAAAACAAAAAAACAGGGAAATTCTTTACAATTCCTTCAGGGTCTCTGATGAAACCTGGACTGAATCTATCTACAACTACAGCTTGATGGGGCATAAGGCTGGACACTTGGGACTGAGAGGCTTGGTGAGACTGCGTGAGCAAACACAGACCATTTAAACAATAATGCGTGGCCTCCATTCCATGGTTCCAAACTCTCCAGGTTGAAGGGAATATTAAGACAGCTATAACATGTACTGGAAACCTAGAGAATGGACACACTGTGAATACGAAAACTTTCTAAAACTCAAGGAATAGTCCCTCTACTGGTGTTCCAATTTGACTTTCCAACCACTTGACTATCAATCTCCCAACTTAGAGAGACAGCCCCTTTAACCTCCTGGATAACACAGGTTGCCAATTTGGCAGAGGATGAAAGGGACCAGGGAGAACCAATGAGAGAGTAGCTGTTAGGCATTTGGACGGGCACATGTGACTCTAACTGCCCGGCAGGAAGAAGAATTAACCAAAGCCTCATCCCGCTGCCAGAAACCAGTATAGTTCCTGAACCGAAAATTTGGACTTGCGCTCAGCTCACAAAAAACGATTTGATAAATGGAGCTCAGAGACACAGCAGTTCACAAACTGGCAGAGTAATAAAGGACAGCTATCGTCCAAAAATTGTTTGAAGGAAGGCAACGAGGTGGACTTGAAAGCGAGGCAGAATCGCAGTAAACAGATTTCAAGAGGTACGTTGGAATCACCTTTCAAGCACAGGAAGAGGGGCACAACTTCGACAATGATGCACTTGTCCAAAAATGGTGTATTCGTTTTCTCCTGAATATATTCAGGAGAAAATGCATACGCCCTTTTTGGCGAAGCAAGCAAGCGGGCAAGGCAAATCTGCAGTACAAGGAAATATCCCTTCCCACCGGTCAAAAGGGACATAGGCAAAATGTGTAAAAACCAGAAAGGCAAGAGAGGACCTGGAGAACATGGAGGCTTGTTATGCTGTTGGGCGGGATGTAAGTTGGCAACTGCCTCTCTGGAGGAGTGTATTGTGTTCCCTAAAACATGTAAACAACAAAGCTACATAGCCAAGGGCACTTCCAGTCTAGGGAATATACCTTGGGAAAACTGAAAATCAATAAGACAGACCCACCCCAAAATTTAGGGATGCACTGCTTACAAGAACCTCAACTTGGGTACACCTTAAATATCCCAGGAAAGTTAAAAATTGTTCAAAAAATAGTGGTACTTACGTACGATGGAATATCCCTCAGCCATGAAATCAATGTCATAAGACCAGTAGCAACAAAATGAGTGGATTCAGGTACGATGATTCTAAGTGAAATAAGTCACACAGAAAAAGAAACTTATCATAAGATATCACTTATGAAGGTCCTGTAAACATGGCTACACATGAACGGAGTAAGTAAAGATTACAGAGTAACTAATCTTATCATAAGGTATCACTCAAAGCGGGAATGTACACATGACTACACATGAACTGAATGACAAACACAACAGAGTCACACATTTAGGAAACATCTTTTGCCTGCTTAAGAGGAAAGCCGAGGCGGGGTGATGCATAAAACCACAGTTTTAAATTAGCACAGATACCGTTATATAAACCATGTATGTAATAGACAACACCTACTCCCGGCACAATGAACTGGACTGAACACCCCCTATTCATTGCAGAGGAATATGTCTGACTCTAAGTATTTTAAAACATATGTATTCTCATGTCTCCATAAAGGAATCATGTGTGTGTTTAACGGCATGAACACAGCACTGAAATTCAGTTAAACCCACTTATAAAAATAAATTTCAAAAGCAAAATGCAAAAACAGAGAGAAAGTCTTAAAAATTACGTTCAGGGCCTGTGATGCAAGCTAGATTGACCACCTTTACACCCACAGCTGGATGAGACATAAGACTGGACTCTTGGGGCTGACAAGATTGCTGAGGTTGTGTGAGCAAAAGAACACCACTTAGAGCAATACTGTGTGCTACCCATTCTAGTCGTCCCAACTCTCCAGGTTTAAGGGAATCTTCCTCCAGTTAAAACATGCATGGGAAACCCAGTGGATGGTACACTGTGTAATTGGGAAAGTTTTCTAAAAGGTACCTCATTTTTCCTTTTGTCGTGCTCGGCTTCGCCATTCCATCTGCATTACTAAAAATCTCCCCACTTGGAGTGTCAGCGCCTTTACCCTCCTATTATGCACAGTTTGCAAATTGTGCAGAGGATGAACAGGAAGAGGGGAAATAAATGAGAGATTAGCTGTAGGTGTTTGGATGGGCACATGTCACTCTAGTTTCCCATCAGGAAGAAGAATTAACCAAAGGCTCAGCCTGAAGCCCTGGAACCAGAGTAGGACCTAAAGCCATCCAGCGGTATTGCAGCCAGCTCACAAAGAGGCGAGCTGAAAAATGGAAATCAGGGGCACAGCAATTCACAAACTTGCAGAGTTATAAAGGACAACTATCATCCAGAAATATATTGAGGAAAGGCAGTGAAGAGGATTTGAATGCAAGGCAGAATTGAAGGAAACAGATTTCAAGAGGTAGATTTGAGTCGTCTTTAAAGCACATGAAAACCGACAGAATTTCGACAATGTTGCCCTTGGCTGAAAAGGGACTATGTGTATTTTCCTGAATATATTCGGGAAAAAATGCATATGCCCTTTTTGGCTAAGCAAGCCATCAGGCATTGCAAATCCAAACTACATAGAAGTGTCCCTTACCTCCAGTCAAAAGGACCATCCACAAATAGTGTAAAAGCCACAAATGCAGGACAGGCCATGGAGAAAAGGGAGCCTGGTTACGCCGATGGACAGGATGTAAATTGCCAACAGACTCTCTGGAGAACTGTATGTTGTTTTCTAAAACAGAGCTACAGAGCATAGCACACTTCCACTCATGGGCGTGTATTTTGGGAAAACTAAAAATCCACAACACACAGCCAGCCCAAACTTTAGGGCTGCTCTGTTTACAAGAACCTCAACTTCGGTACACTTTATATATCCCAGGAAAGGAAAAAAAAATGGATATAGATGTTGTGGTACTTATATAAAATGGAATGTCACTCAGACATAAAATCAATGTCATAAGGCCAATAGCAGCATAATGAGTGGCTTTAGGTACGATGATGCTAAGTGAAATGAGCCACAAAGAAAAAGAAACTTATTGTAATATATCACTTATAGAGGAAATGTAAACATGGCTACACATGAACTGAATTTCAAAAGAGAACAGAGTTACACATTTAGCAAACACACTTATGCCTCCTTAAGGGGAAAGGTGACGTGGGGTGATGTGTAAAAGCAGAGTTTGAAATTAGCACAGATCCCATTCCATATACCAAATATGTAATAGACAAGACCTACTCCTTTCTCAATGAACTGGACACAAAACACCCTATTCACTGAAGAGGAATATATCTGACTGGTAATAACCTTGAAACCTATGTATTTATATGTCTCCATAATGGAATCAAGTGTATGTAGATTGGCATAAACACAGATCAATGGAACAGGACAGAAAGCCCAGAGATAAACCTACATACCTATGGCTATCTCATCTATGACAAAGGAGCTAAGGATATACAATGGAGAAAAGACAGTCTTTTCAGTAATTGGTGCTGGGAAAACTGGACCCCTACACATAAAAGAATGAAATTAGAACACTCCATAACACCATACACAAAAATAAACTCTAAATTGATTAGAGATCTAAATATAAGACCAGACACTATAAAACACTTAGAGGAAACCATAGGCAGAACACTCTATGGCATAAATCACAGCAAGATCCTTTTTGACCCACCACATAGAGAAATGGAAATAAAAACAGAAATCAACAAATGGGACCTAATGAAACTTAAAAGCTTTTACACAGTACAGGAAAACATAAACAAGATGCAAAAACAACCCTCAGAATGGGAGAAAATATTTTCAAATGAAGCAATTGACAAAGGATTAATCTCCTAATTTTACAAGCACCTCATGTAGCTCAATATCACAAAAACAAACAACCCAATCCAAAAACGGGCAGAAGACCTAAATAGACATTTCTCCAAAGAAGATATACAGATTACCAAGAAACACATGAAAGGATGCTGAACATCACTAATCAGTAGAGAAATTCAAATCAAAACTACCCTGAGGTATCACCTCACAGCAGTCAGAGTGGCAATCATCAAAAAAATCTACAAAACAATAAACGCTGGAGAGGCCTTTATTGGAGAAAAGGGAACACACTTGCACTGTGGGTGGGAATGTAAATTGATATGGGCACTAGGGAGAACAGTACGGAGGTTCCTTTAAATAACTAACAATAGAAGTATCATACGACACAACAATCCAACTACTGGGCATTTGCCTTTCGAAAACAATAATTCAAAAAGAGTTATGTACAAAAATGTTCATTGCAGCTCTATTTGCATTAGCCAGGACATGGAAGCAACCTAAGTGTCCATCGACAGATGAATGGATAAAGAAGATCTGGCACATATATACAATCAAATATTACTCAACCATAAAAAGAAGCAAAACTGAGTTATTTGTACTGAGATGGATGGACTTAGAATCTGTCCTACACAGTGAAGTAAGTCTGAAAGGGAAAAACAAATACTGTATGTTAACAGAGATATATGGAATCTAATGAAGAAAAAAAAAAGATTTTGAAGAACCTAGTGGCAGGACTGGATTAAGGACACAGACATAGAGAAAGGACTTGAGGATACCGGAAGGGGGATTGGTAAGCTGGGACGAAATGAGAGAGTGACATGGACATAAATACATTACCAAATGTAACACTGATAGCTACTGAGAATCAGCCACATAGAACAGGGAGATCAGCTCGGTGCTTTGTGACCACATAAAGGGGTGGGATATGGAGTGTGGGAGGGAGATGCAAGAGGGAGGGGATCTGGTGATATTTGTATATGTATAGCTGATTCACTTTGTTATACAGCAGAAACGAACACTCCATTGTAAAGCAATTATACTCCAATAAACGTGTAAAAGGAAAAAAAAAAAGAAAGCCCAAGGATAAACCTACACACTTATGGTCAACTAATCTATGAGAAAGGAGGCAAGACTATACAATGGAGATAAGACTGTCTCTTCAATCATTGGTGCTGGGTAATATGGAGAGCTACATGTAAAAGAATGAAATTAGAACACTCCCCAACACCATACATAAAAATATATTCAAAATTGATTAGAGACTTTAATGTAAGACCGGACAGTATAAAACTCTGAGAGGAAAACTTACGAAGGATACTCTGACGTAAATCACAGCAAGATCTTTTGATCCACCTCCTATAGTAATGAAATAAAAAAGAAAACTAAACAGATGGGACCTAATGAAACGTAAAAGCTTTTGCAAAACAAAGGATACTACAAACAAGACGAAAAGACAACCCTCAGAATGGCATAAAATATTTGCAAACGAATCAATGGAAAAATGATTACTCTCCAATATATATAAACAGCTCATGCAGCTCAATATTAATAAAACAAAAAACCCAATACAAAAATGGAAGATCTAAATAGACATTTCTTCCAAGAAGACATAGAGATGGCCAGTACGCACATGAAAATCTGCTCAATATCACTAATTATTAGAGAAATGGAAATCGAAACTACAATGAGGTATCACGTCACACCTGTTAGAATGGGCATCATCAGAAAATCTACAAACAACAAATGCTGGAGAGGGTGTGGAGAAAAGGAACCTTATTCCACTATTGGTGGAAATGTAAATCGATACAGTCTCTATGGAGAACAGTATGGAGGTTCCTTAAAAAACTAAAAATAGAATTACCATATAATCCAGCAATCCCACTACTGGGCATATACCCAGAGAAAACCATAAATCAAAAAGACACATTCACCACAATGTTCACTGCAGCACTATTTACAATAGACAGGTAATGAAAGCAACCTAAGTGCCCACAGACAGATGAATGGATAAAGATGTGGTACATATATACAACGGAATATTACTCAGCCATACATAGGAATGAAATTGGGTCATTTGTAGAGACCTTGATGGATCTAGAGACTGTCATACAGAGTGAAGTAAGTCAGAAAGAGAAAAACAAATATTGTATATTAATGCACATATGTGGAACCTAGAAAAATGGTACAGATGAACCGGTGTGCAGGGCAGAGATAGAGACACAGATGTAAAGAACAAACATATGGACACCAAGGAGGGAACGCCATGTGAGGGTGGTGGTGGGATGAATTGGGAGACGGGATTCACATGTGCACACTTATATGTATGAAATAGATATCCAATAAGAACTTGCTGTATAAAAGAAATAAATTTTAAAAAAAACTATATAAATAACATTTAATAAAATAAAACAGAAAAATAGTTTTCCCTTCACATAGACGTCTTTATATTAATGAATTATTTCCATGTGTATATCTCCAAATTAAAAAAAAAAGAGGAATAAATAAAATCTAACTTGAACCAAAAAGAAAAAAAGAAAAAACAAACAAACAAACAGAACTCACCAGTTATAGAGAGGATAATCGTATCAGGGCACTTGCTCCAGTGGTAAAAAATTCTTAAGTTGGTCAGAGGTGGGAAATCGTCTCCCATGCCGTCAGCAGCGCTCCCCCCCACAAGGAGCATCCTCATTGCAAAGCTGGGGGAATATGTCGAGGCGTCTGTGAGTAAATGTGAGCTGAGCCCCAGTCCTGTTGCAGCTGAACTCTTCCCACCCTTTCCAGGTAAAACACCTGAATATGTACAAGCACTTGCAAGCCTACAGGAAGGGCTGTGGAGCCACACTAGCGAGAGTACGCAGGCCGACTTGGTGCCTGCAGGCCAGCCAGGATGGTCCTGGCCCCAGATGCTCTTCTGGAATCTTTCCATTTCCCTGCCTGAGATACCCCTCCTGCCACGGCCCCCACTGCTTTTTTACTTCCTCACCTCTGCCTGGGGAGAAATTCCAGTAGCAGGTATGGGTGACACATCCTCTTATTTAGCAGGTGGCAGCCTGGCAACTCCTGCACAAAGTCCAGCAGAGCCCAAATCACACTGGGCCACCCACAAAGACACGGCCCCTCACTCCCTCCCACCACCCCAGCCCCGAAACTGCTGACGGGGCAGAGAATATGGCGTCAGGCACAGCTACAGGGGCTCTTGCTGACTGGAGAGGTGTTTATATTGACCTCAACCCAGGCACACCTGTGGGGGGGGCTGGCAGGCAGTGTCAGGCTGCCCAAATCAGCCAATCCTAACCCCTCAGGGGCTCACAGTTGCCGAAAATGAACCTTGCTAAACGGGTCAGTCCCAAGGAACAGGTGTGGGCTCTTGAGAGTCAGGCTAGACAAGGGGCTGCAGCTGCGGCTCGTTTTCTTATCATTTTATCTGGTCCATGAGTGGAAAACAACATCAAGAAGACCCTATCCTAATGAGAGGAACCCAGGAGTCAGGGAGAGGAGTGATGGTGGGTGGAGACAGAGGCCTGGTGCCCTGGCTGCAGTGGAAGTGTCTGGAAGACCAGGCAGAGAGAGGCTGCACAGAGTGATAGCCAGGGTCACAGACCTGTCAGAGCTGCTGTTTGTTAGTTCAAGTCCTGCTCTGAGGTGTTCTGTGTCAGCTGTGAGCGACAGGTGAGCTGGGGGTTCTCTGCAAGGTGGGCTATGTGCACAGTTCCTGTGTGTCCAGCCCTGCTGGGGTACCTGTCCAGGGGAGTTCTGTATCCTGGGATGGGCCTGACTATGAGAGCCCCATGGGCTGCTGGGTAGCTGCACAGGTGAGCTCCGTACCCTGGGAGGGACATGAACACGAGAGCCCCGTGGGCTGTGGGGTGCGGGATGCAGCCCAGGTGAGCTCCATATCCTGGGATTGGCCTGACCACGAGAGCCCCATTGGCTGCTGGAGACCTGGTAAAGGATGTCACGACAGTCAGTGAAGCCACCGAGGATATACATCCAGTAGCTCCTATTTCCTACACCCTGCTGCTCATTCTACCATCCACCAGGCCATGGCATTCTGTATTATACTTCAATGATGCCTTCTTCTGTATTCCATTCATCTCAGAGTCACAAGAATTTCTGGCTTGTGTGTGGCAGGACACAACATGCAACACAAGCAATAATGCTGGGCCGTCCTGCACCAATGGTTCAAAAATCCCCACACCATCATTGGGGAAATGTCCTCTAAAGACCTAAAAGTTCTACCTCTGTAAAAGGGAACCCTCCTTCAATATGCAGATGACATTCTGATCGCCAGGCCTACTAAAGACGCCTCTGAACTACCTAGCCAAGAAAGGATAGAAGGTGTCCAAGGAAAAGGCTCAAATATCTCAGGCTCAGGTGACATGCCTGGGCTTCATTCTCACAGATATTCAGAGAAACGCATCCCAGGATAGGGAAGAAGCCATTTGCAGCCTTACCTCTTCTAAAACTAGAAGACAGCTTAGGGGTTCCTGGGGAGGCCAAGGTTTTCTGCATCTGGATCCCTAACTACAGTCTAATAGCTGGGCCTCTACCTGAAACACTGACATGAAAAGATGATGATCCTTTTGAATAGAATCCAGAAGCAGCCTTTCAAGAATTGAAAGAGCAGTCAATTCAGATCCTTGCCCAGGAACTCACTAATTTAGCTAAACCCTTTGACCTTTACATACCCGGTCAAAGGTTAATCGCCCTTGGAGACTTAGTGCAAAAACTGGGACCACTTGAAATGGAGCAACACAAGAATGCCCTTCAGGTATGATAAACTATGGTCACCAAGGGCTTTGCCCACCGACTCATCAGGTCAGGATACTGGGGTATCTAAAAAGCTAGAAATCAGCAGCCCACAAGTCCAGCTCCCTCCGAAGGGAAAAGGACCCCACGTGGTGATCCTAACCACCCATCATGTCCTGAAGTTGCAGGGGTGGCTCTTTGGACACACTGACCTCGAGTGAGGAGGCCCTCCAACTCCAACCTCCAGAGAGACAAATGGGGGCATCGGGCCCCCAAGATGACTTGTGTGACCATCACTTGACCTGGAGTTTCTCTCCGAAAACAACAAGACTGTGCCCCGAAAGAGCAGACTACTGCTTGCAGGACTTACTGCACCCAGAAGGGAGATAATAAGCTTGGCGGGGGAAATGTATATCACGCTTTCACCATAGAAAACCCTACAGACACCGCGGTGATGGTGGCCAATATGACCGGCTGGACTGCTGGCTACTTCTAAAGGCCGTTGACTCAGTGGACGTCATGGTCCTTGATCACCACTTACCCTGGACTGTCTGGGAGTTGCACGGGCAGGGCTCTGACACATGGTGCTGTTTGTACATTAATTCAGGGACCTAATTAAAGAAAGCACAGACTACTGGTCAGAGCATGTAGGCTGGCAAAAACCGTCAGCCTAATGTCACCGAACAAATGTGGGGTGGGGTGAAACCTGCCACCACAGCATCTTTGCACATCTCTTTCCTGGACCCTTAAAGGTCATTAGAATCTATAACACTTCCAATGCTGGTGCTCAGGCGGACGAGAAGTGAGGCAGGAGTCTTTGGAACAATCAACCTCACCTGGAGGCTGGTGGGGAGACGTTTTGCCCCTCCCCCCAGTTATCAGGGCTGCCACCACAGCATGAAGCAGTTACAAAAGAGGGGTCTGCACCCTCAACACCCCAAGAATGAGGAACGGAACAAAAAGCAGAGGAGGGGTTCGTCTCTGGCAACGTTCATTAAAAATTCCTGGGAGATAAAAAGAGAATCTGGGCAATAAAATAAAGTCTAACCTGTTTTTCCTTTGTGCTTTGTCTAATTTCACGTGCTGCTAGGGTTCCGCATGCAGAGGTCCCACACCCGGCACTTCAGACCTGATTTCCTAGTGCAGAATGCCTGGGTCGACACCTCAGCTAGCGGAGTCCCATGCAGACTGCACGGCATAGAGCCTGAGCTGCAGCCAACCCAGCCCTCGAGAGCTCCAACCCTAACTCCCACTGACGCTGCTGGGATCCCTACACAGCAGCCCAGCCCACAGCCCGTGGGGGAGTGCACACTCTCAACTCTCCATTCTGTTGTCAAAATAATGTTTCCTTTGCTTCTGAACCAAACTCAGTCTTGATCTGTTGGCTCCAATGACACTGGGCTTGGGGACTCCTGTTGGGGTACACTCTGGAGGATCAGTAACAGAAATTGAGATCATTGTAACTTCAATGAACAGATGTGTGAGCCAAACTGTAGTTAACATACAGCAGTGTATAATGCTCGGGTAAAATAAGATTTATCTAAGACTTACATTTGATAATTCCATCACTTTACTATAAGCAAGTTCAGTGAAGACGTCTGTCTTATTTGTCAGGTCAACATTAGAGAAATGAAGTGATTTATTTCCATGGTTGTACATCGAATACTCTTGGCTGCAACTTCAATCTTGTTTTGAATGCTTTTCCATTGAAAAGGATTCCTCTCTTTCAGCTCCCCCATTTCTGAGAAGTATAAAATATTATAATTTATTATTACCAAAGGGGAAAGGTAGGAGAAGGGATAAATTAACAGTTTGGGATTAACACATACACACTGCTATGTATAAAATAGATCATCAACAAGGAACTACTGTATAGCACAGGGAACTACACTGAATATTTTGCAATAACCTATAAGGGGAAATAATCTGAAAACGAATCGATATTTTTATTGACATCATCTATCAATGACAGATAAAATGTAACCTAAGCAAGGCCGATGGTGAGCGCTTCTGAACCTGAAGATTTCAATCATCTAAAGTTTGGGCTCTGCCTATTTCCCAAGGCCCTTAATGGACATACGTGTAGCCGTAGCTTAAAAATTCCCCAGTTTGGGGTTCGGGGAGGCACTGATTTGGAAAAATCCCTGGTGTTCTCCTTACATGCACGGGACGCATCCTACAGCTAAAACATGCCTGTCACACCTAGACGATGGTACACTGCTTGATCGGAAAGCTTTTGGAAAAGGCACCTCATCTCCTCATCGCCTGGTGCACGGGTTCAACCCTCCAGCATCTTTCCTGACAATCTCCTTACTTGGGGATATCAGCACCGTCAACATCCTGTTGCACACAGTTTGGAATTTGTCCAGAGGATGAAGCGGAAGCATGAGAAAAATTTAGAGACAAGTCTTAGTTGTTCAGACAGGCAAATGCCACTCTAATTTCCTATCTGGAAGACAAATTCATCAAAGGCTATAATTGCCCATGGAAACAGAATAGGGCTAGAGGAAATCCCGCTGTTTTGTGTCCAGTTTCCAAAAACACAAGTTGAAAAATGGAACTCGGGGGCAATAAAATTCATGAAACTGCAGAGTTGAAAATATCTATTGTCGTAAAATATCTTGAGGTAAGTCACAGAAAAGGACTTGTAAGCAAGGGAGAGTGGCAGGAAACAGATTTGAAGAGGTAGAAAGGACTCCCCATTAAAGCACAAGAAAAGGGGCTGAACATCGCCAATGATGCAGTTGGCCCAAAAGGGCGTATGCATTTTTTTGTGAATATATTCAAGTAAAGGCCATACACACTTTTTATCCAACCAAACAGGTGGGCACTGGAAATCAATACTACAAAATGTATCACTTCACATCAGTCAGAAGGGCCATCCACATAAAGTGTAAACACCAGAAATGCCGGACAGGGTTAGGAGAAAAGGGAGCCCTGTGAGGCTGATAGTGGAAATGTAATGTGCCAACGGCCACTCTGGAGAAGTGTATTGTGTTTGCTAAAACATCTGAAAACTGAGCTACAGAGCATAGGGCACTTGCACTCATGGGCGTATACCTTGAGAAAAACAAAAAATGACAGAAAACAGGCACTCCAACGTTTACCACCTCTTTGTTAAAAAGGGCCTCCACTTGGATATAACCTAAATGTCCCTGGAAGGATAAAATGGATAAAAGAGATGGGGTACTTATGTAGAGTGGAATATTACTCATCCAGAAATCAATGAAATAAGGCCAGTTGTAACAACTCTGGAGGAGTTACATACGATCATTCTAAGTGACACATGTCACAAAGAAAAAGACACATATCATAAGATGTCACTTAAAGGTGGAATCAAACATGGCTACACATGAAATAACCTACAAAACAGAAACATAGTCAAATATGTAGAAAAGAGACATAAGGCTGCTAAATGGGAAAGGTGGGGAATGGTGAGGTATTATCCAGGAGGTTGAAATTAGCAAAGATACCATTCCAAGTACCGAATTGAATAACTGGCAAGGCCTACACGGTACCTCAAAGAACTGCACTCAGTCCACTCAAGTCACTGGAAAATAATACATATGACTCGTAAGCATCTGAGAAAGAATTTATTGTTGTCACACAGTACCTGAATCAAGTGGATGTACAGCAGCAAAAAACAGAGCTTTGAAAATCAGCTGTAACCAATATAAAAATAAATTTAAAAATATTTATAAAAACGGTGAGACAGACAAAAATTCTTACAACTTTTGTTGAAGGGCTACGATGTAACATGGATTGAACACATGTAGACCCACAGCAGGATGATATATAAGGCTGGAAGCTATGCAGGCTAAGAGATGTTAGAGAGGCTGGGTGAGGAAATGCAGACTTTTTAAAGTAATACTGCCTGGTACCCATTCCATGGGTCCCAAATGGGCAGTTTCAAGGGAATATTCTGACAGCAAAAACATGCCTGGGAAACCGAGATGAATGTACACCGTGTGCTCAGGAAAGGTGTCTAAAATGCACCTCATTTTTGATCTCCTGGTGCTGGGGTTCACAATTCCAGCCACATTACTAACAATCTCCCCACTTGGAGAATCAGCACCTTTAACCTCCTGTTTCACACAGTTTGCAATTTTTGAAGAGGATAAATGGGATAGGAGGAACCAGTGAGAGATTAGCTGTAGGAGTTTTGACAGGCACATGTCACTCTAATATCCCTTTAGGAAGAAGAAATAACCAAAGGCTCAGCCTGCCTCCCCAGAACCAGAATAGGGCCGGAATCAATCCAATGGTTTGGCGGCCAGCTCACAAAAAAAGCGAGTATCAAAATGGAGCTCAGGAGCAGACAATTCAAAGACCTGCAAAGATATAAATGATAACCAACGTCCAAAAATATATTCAGGTAAGGCAACGAAGAGGTTCTGAATGAGAGGCAGAATTACAGGAAACATTTTTCAAAAGGTAGATTGTACTCACATTTAAAGCATATGAAAAGCAGCAGAATTTCTAAAATGATGCAGTTGGGCAAAAGGGTGTATGCCTTTTTTTCGTGAATATCTTCAGGAAAAAAACACATGCAGAGTTTTTGGCCAACCAAGCAAGAGGGAAATGCAAATCCGCACAATAAAGAAGTCTCAATTTCTACTGCTCAGAAAGGCCATCCAAAAAATGTGTACAAATCAAAAATGCAGGAGAGGCCATGGAAAACAGGGAGACTAGTCACGCTGATGGGTGGGGTATAAATATCCAAGAGCTACTCTGAAGACGTGTATGCTGTTTCCTAAAACATCTAAAATACAAAGCCCCCGAGCAAAGGGGACTTCAACTCATGGACATATAACTTGGGAAGACTAAATATCAACAAGACACAGGCAAGCCAAAGTTTAGGGCTGCTCTGCATACAAGAACCTCAACTTCGATACACCTAAAGTATCCCAGGAAAAAGAGAAATGCATAGAGAACTTGTGGTAATTTTGTACAACGGAATATCACTCAGACGTGAAATCAATGTCATAAGGCCAGTAGCAGCATAATGAGAGGATTTAGGTATGATGATTCTAAGGGAAATTAGTCACACAGAAAAAGAATCTTGTCGTAAGATATCCCTTAGAGAGGGGATGTCAACATCACAACACATGAACTGAATTAGGAAAGAGAGCAGCGTCTCACATTTAGAAAACACTCTTATGCCTCCTTAAGGGGAAAGGAGAGGTGGGGTGATGCATAAAACCAGAGTTTGATATTAGCACAGGTACCATTCCATAAACGAAATACAGAATAGACAAGACCTACACCTTCCTCAGTGAACGGGACTCAAAACCCCTATTCCCCACAGAGGAATATATCTGATTAGTAAGAATCTTAAAACCTATGTACTGATATGCCTCTGTAAGGGAATCAAGTGTGTCTAGACCGTCATAAACACGTCAGTGAAAATCAGCTCAACCCCATTATAAAAATGAATTTCAAAAACAAAACAAAAAACAGCGAAATTGTTACACAATTCCTTCAGGGGTTCTGATGAAACCTAGAATGACCCTATCTGCAAAGACAGCTGGATGAGACATAAAGCTGGACACTTGGGACTGAGAGGACTGGTGAGATTGGGAGAGAAAATGCAGACCCTTTAAAGTAGTAATGCATGCCACCATTCCATGGGTCCCAAATTTCCAGGTAGAAGAGAATATCACTACAGTTATAACATGTATGGGAAACCTAGAGAATGGACACCCTGTGATGGCGAAAGGTTTCTGAAAGTCTCCTACTTTTTCCTCTCCTTGTGCTACAGTTTGGCATTCCAACTACTTTACTATCAATCTCCCAACTTAGGAGAGTCATCCCCTATAACCTCCTGGTTCGCACAGTTTGCTAATTGTGCAGAGGATGAAAGGGAAGAGGGAGAACCAATCAGAGAGTAGATGTAGGCCTTTGGACGGACACATGTCACTCTAAACTCCCGTCAGGAAGAAGAATTAACCAAAGCCTCAGCCACCCACAGGGAACCAGTATAGCCACCCCTGGAACCAGTATAGTTCCTGAAGCAAAATTGTGGATTTGCGGTCAGCTCCCAAAAATGGGATTTGAAAATTGGAGCTCAGGGGCAAAGCAAATCAAAAACCTGCAGAGTTATAAAGGACTACTCTCTTCCAAAAATCTGTTGAGGGAAGGCAACAAAGCTGACTTGAAAATGAGGTGGAATTGCACAAAACATATATCAAGAGGTAAATTGGAATCGCCTTTAAAGCACAGGAAAGGCATCACAACTTCGAGAATGATGCACTTGGCCAAAAACAGCATATGAATTTTCTCCTGAATATATTCAGGAGAAAAGGCATAGGCCCTTTTTGGCCAATCAAGCAAGCGCGCAATGCAAATCCACACTAAAAATAATTGTCACTTCCCACCGGTCAAAAAGGACATCCGAAAATCTGTAAAAACCAGAAAGGCAAGATAGAGAAGACAAGGGCATAAAGCAATATGATCCCAAGGGTCATGGAGGATTGTGATGACAAGCGCATGGAGCATTGTGATGACAAGATTATGTATCATTTTGCTGTCAAAGGCATTGTGATGAAAAGGTTCATGGAGCACTGTGATGACAAGCGTCATGGAGCATTGTGATTAGAGGGTTCATGGAGCATTGGGATGACAACGGCATGGAGCATTTTGATGTCAAGATTCCCGGATCATTGTGTTGTCAGGGTTCATGGAGCGTTGTAATGACAGTGGTCATGGAGCATTGTTATGACAGAGGTCATGGAGCATTGTGATGAGAACGTCATGGAGCATTGGGCTGAAAATGTTCATGGAGTATTGTGATGACAGGGGTCAAGGAGCATTGTGATGACAAGGTACTGGAGCATTGTGATGAGAAGACCATGGAGCCATGTGATGACAAGTCTCATGGAGCATTCTGATGAAAAGGGTCATGGAGCATTGTGATTACAGGGGTCTTGGAGCATTGTGATGACAAGGGCATGGAACATTGGGATGAGAATGACATGGAGGGTTCTGATGACATGCATCATGGAGCTTTGTGATGACAAGGGCATGGAACATTGTGATTACAGGGCTCTTGGAGCATTATGATGACAAGGGCAGTGAACAATGGGATGAGAATGTCATGGAGCGTTCTGATGACATGCATCATGGAGCTTTGTGATGACAAGGGTATGGAGCATTGTGATTACAGGGGTCTTGTAGCACTGTGAGGGAAAGGGCATGTAACATTGTGATGAAAAAGGCATGGAGCCTTGTCATGACAGGGTTCAAGGAGCATACTGGTGACAAGTGTCAGGGACCATTGTGATGACAAGGGTATTGAGCACTGTGATGACAAATGTCATGGAGCATTGTGATTAGAAGACCATGGATACTTGTGATGACGAGTGTTATGGGGCGTTGTGATGATAGGTGTTATGGAATATTGTGATCACAAGGATTTGGAGCATTGTGATGACAGAGGTCATAGAGCATTTTGATTTCATTGTGATGACAATAGCATGAAGCATTATGATGATGCGCATTTGGTGCATTGTGATGACAGCGTTCATGGAGCATTGAGATGAAAAGGGGCATGGAGCATTATGATTACAGGAGTCTTGGATCATTGTGATGAAAAGGGCATGGAACATTGGTCTGAAATGTTTCATAGATTATTGTGATGAGAGGGGGCAAGGAGCATTGTGATAACAATGGCACGGAACACTGTGATACATGGTTCATGGAGGATGGTAATCAGAAGCGCATGGAGCATTGTGAGAAGAATGGCATCGAGCACTGTGATGAAAAGCATCATGGATCCTGTGATGACAAAGGCTTGGAACAATGTGATGAGAGGTTTTTGGAGCACTGTGATGACAATGGCATGGAGCATTGTGATGCCAAGGGTCATGGAGTTTTGTGATGACAAATGTCATGGAGCCTTTTGATGACAAGCGTGTGGTGCATTCTCTTGTGATGGGCAGGGAGCATTGTGATGAAAGGGTCATGGAGCAATGTGATGAAAAGTGTCATTGAACATTTTGATGACGGCTTATGGAACATTGTGATGTCAGGAGTCATGGAACATTTTCATGACGGTGTTGTGGACCATTGTGATGACAGGGGAGTGGGTGTATTTTGATGACTAGTGAGGGAACATTTTGATATCATTCGTGAGAGAGCATTTTGATAAGAAGTGCATGGAGCATTGTGAGGACAGGTTTTATGGAGCTTTGTGATGACAAGATTGTGGAACACTGTGATGACAAGCACATGGTGCATTGTGATGACATGGGTCATGGAGCACTGTGCTGACAAAGGCATAGAGCAATGTGATGACAAGGGTCACCGAGCATTGTGATGAAAATTTCATGGAGCATTTTGGTGACAAAGGTCACAGAGCCTTGTGATGACGAAGGCATTGACCATTGTGATGACAAATGTCATGAAGCATTGTGATGACTGGAGTCATGGAGCATTGTGATGACAGGGGTCATAGAGCTTTGTGATGAAAAGGCAATGAGCATTGTGATGACAGGGGCATGGAGAATTGGCCTGACATGTTTCATGGATTATTGTGATGACAGTGGGCATGGTGCAATGTGATGACAAAGGCATGGAGCATTGTGATGAGAAGGTCATGGAGTATTTTGAAGACAGTTCTCAGGGAGCATTGTGATGACATATGTCATGGTCCATTGCGATGACAATGGAATGGAATATTGTGATGCCAAGTGTCATGGAGGATTGTGATGACAAATGTAATGGAGCATTTTGATGACAAGGGCTTGGAGCATTGTGATGACAATGGACATGGAGCATTGTGATGACAAGGGCATGGAGCATTGTGATGACAAGGGCCATTGAGAATTTTGATGACAAGTTCATGAAGCATTGTGATGAGTAGCACATGGAGCTTCCTATGACAGGGGTGATGGAGCATTGCGATGACAAGTGCATAGAGAATTGTGATGACAAATCATGTAACACGGTGATGAGAAGTGTCATGGAGCATAGTGATGCCAAGAACGAGGAGAATTGTGATGACAGGGGACATGGAGCACTGTGATGACAAGGGTCATGGAGCATTTTGATGACAAGGGCGTTGAGCATTGTGATGAGAAGACCATGGATAATTGTGATGACGAGCGTCATGGAGCACAGTAATGACAAGGTGTATGGAGCATTGTGATGACAGTGGCCATGGAGCATTGTGATGACAAGTGTCATGGAGCATTCTGATGACAAGCTTGTGGAGTATTATGATTACAATGGCATGGAGCATTGTGATGAAAAGGGCATGGAGCATTGTGATAAAAAAGGCATGAAGCCATTTCATGACAGGTTTCAAGGAGCATACTGACGACAAGTGTCAGGGAACATTGTGATGACAAGTGTATTGAGAATGGTGATGAAAAAGATCATGGAGCATTTTGACGAAAAGTGCATGGAGTATTGTGATGACAGGCATCATTGAGCGTTGTGATGACAAGTGTTATGGAACATTGTGATCACAAGGGTTTGGAGCATTGTGATGATAGAAGTCATGGATCATTTTGTTTTCAAGGAGCATGGAGCATTGGGATGACAAGGGCATGAAGCAATGTGATCCCAAGTTTCATGGAGGATTGTGATGACAATGGTAATGGAGTATTTTGATGACAAGCAAATGGAGCATTGTGATGACAAGGTCATGTAGCATTTTGCTGACACAGGCATGGAGCATTGTGATGATAAGGGTCATGGAGCACTGTGATGAGAAGCATCACGGATCATTGTGATTACAGGGGTCATGGAGCATAGGGATGGCAAGGACATGGATCATTGTGATGACAAGTGTCATGGAGCATTGGGCTGAAAATGTTCATGGAGCATTGTGATGACTAGGGAATGGTGCATTGTGATGACAAGAGTCCCGGATCACTGTGTTGTCAGGGGTCATGGAGCGCTGTGATGACAGTGGTCATGGAGCATTGTGATGATAGGGATCATGAAGCACTGTGTTGAGAAGTTCCTGGAGAATTGGACTGAAAATGTTCACGAAGTATTGTGAGGACAGGGGTCATGGAGCATTGTGATGACAAGGGAATGGAGCACTGTGATGAAAAGTTCCTGGAGCATTGTGATGAGGAGACCATGGAGCCTTGTAATAACAAGTCTCATGGAGCATTCTGAGGAAAAGGGGCATGGAGTATTGTGTTTACAGGGGTCTTGGAGCATTGTGATGACAAGGGCATGGAGCACTGTGATTACTGGTGTCTTGGAGCATTGTGATGAAATTGGCATGGATCATTGTTATGAAAATGGTATGGAGCCTTGTCATGACAGGGTTCCAGGAGCATACTGATGACAAGTGTCAGGGAGCATTGTGATGACAAGTTTATAGAGCATTGTGATGACAAAGTTCATGGAGCACTGTGATGAGAAGAGCATGGATAATTGTGATGATGAGCGTCATGGGGCGTTGTGATGATAAGTGTTATAGAACATTGTGATCACAAGGATTTGGAGCATTGTGATGAGACAGATGATCGAATATTTTTATTTCATAGTGATGACAAGAGCCTGAAGCATTATGATGATGGGCATGGTGCATTTTGATGACAGGGTTCATGAAGCATTGAGATGCAAAGGGGCATGGAGCATTGTGATTAGAGGGTTCATGGAGCATTGTGATGACAATGGCATGGAGCATTGGGATGCCAAGGGTCATGGAGCTTTGTGATGACAAAGGTCATGGAGCAATTTGATGACAAGGGGTGGTGCAATGTGATGAGAAGGGCTGGGAGCAGTGTGATGACAGGGTCATAGAGCAATTTGATGAAAAGCGTCATGGAATATTTTGATGACAGGGGTTATGGAACATTGTGATGTCAGGGGTCATCGAACTTTGTGATGATAAGTGCATGTAGCATTGCAAAGACAGGAGTCATGGAACATTGTGATGACAGTGGTGAGGGAGTATTGTGATGAATAGTGATGTAACATTGTGATATCTGTGGTGAGAGAGCATTTTGATGAGAAGTGCATGGAGAATTGTGATGACAAGTTTTATGGAGCATTGTGGTGACAAGATTGTGGAGCACTGTGATGACAAGTGCAGGGTGCATTGTGATGACACGGGTCATGGTGCATTGTGCTGACAAGCGCATGGAGCATTGTGATGACAAGGGTCATGGAGCATTGTGCTGAGGAAGGCATAGAGCATTGTGATGACAAGGGTCAAAGAGCACTGTGATGAAAATTTCATGGAGCATTGTGGTTAAATATGTCACAGAGACTGTGGATGACGAGGGCATGGACCATTGTGATGACAAAAGTCATGAAGCATTGTGATGAATCGATTCATGGAGCATTGTGATGACAGGGGTCATGGAGCATTGTGAAAACAAGGGCATGGAGCATTGTGATGACAAGGGCAGGGAACATTGGTCTAATAAGTTTCATGGATTATTGCGATGACAGTTGGAATGGCGCATTGTAATGACAAGGGCATGGAGCATTGTGATGACCAGGTCATGCAGTATTGTGAAGACAGGTGTCAGGGAGCATAGTGATGACATATGTAATGGCCCATTGTGATGACAATGGCATGGATCATTGTGATACCAAGTGTCATGGAGGATTCTGATGACAATGGAAATGGCGCATTGTGATGACAATGGCTTGGAGCATTGTGATGACAAGGGTCAGGGAGCATTGTGCTGACAAGTGCATGGAGAATTGTGATTACAAGCGTCATGGAGCATTCTGATGACAAGCTTGTGGAGTATTTTGATGACAATGGCATGGATCATTGTGATGAAAACGGCATGGGCATTGTGATGATAAAGGCATGGAGCATTTTCGTGAAAGAGTTCAAGGAGCATTCTGATGACAAGTGTCAGGGAGCATTGTGATGACAAGTGTATTGAGAATTGTGATGACAAAGGTCATGGAGCATTGTGATGAAATAGGCATGGAGTAATGTGATGACAGGCATCTTAGAGCGTTGTGATGACAAGTGCTATGGAACATTGTGATCACAAGGGTTTGGAGCATTGTGATGATAGAGGTCATGGATCATTTAGATTTCAAGGAGCATGGAGCATTGTGATGACAAGGGCATGAAGCAATGTGATCCCAAGGTTCATGGAAGACTGTGATGACAATGGGAATGGAGAATTGTGAAGACAAGCACATAGAGCATTGCAATGACAAGGTCAGGTAGTATTTTGCTGACAAAGGCATGGAGCATTGTGATGACAGGTGTCATGGCGCACTGTGATGACAAGCGTCACGGAGCATTGTGAATACAGGGTTCATGGAGCATTGGGATGACAAGGGCATGGATCATTGTGATGACAAGTGTCATGGAGCATTGGGCTGAAAATGTTCATGGAGTATTTTGATGACAGGGGTCATGGAGCATTTTGATGAGAAGGTCATGGAGCATTGGGCTGAAAATATTCATGGAGTATTGTGATGACAGGGATCATGGAGCATTTTGATGACAAGTTCCTGGGGCACTTTGATGAGAAGACAATGGAAACTTGTGATGACAAGTCTCATGGAGCATTCTGATGAAAAGGGACATGGAGCATTGTGATTACAGGGGTCTTGGAGCATTGTGATGACAAGGGCATGGAGCATTGTGTGGAGAAGGCCATGGAGCATTCTGATGACATGCATCATTGAGCTTTATGATGACAAGGGCATGGAGCATTGTGATTACAGGTGTCTTGGAGCATTGAGATTAAAATGCCATGGATCATTATGATGAAAAAGGCATGGAGACGTGTCATGACAGGGTTAATGGAGCATACTGATGACAAGTGTCAGGGAGCATTGTGATAACAAGTGTATTAAGCATTGTGATGACAAAGGTCATGGAGCATTGTGATGAGAAGACCATGGATAATTGTGATGATGAGCGTCAAGGGGTTTTGTGATGATAAGTGTTATAGAACATTGTGATCACCAGGGTTTGGAGCATTGTGATGACAGAGGTCATGGAGCATTTCGATTTCATTGTGATGACAATAGCCTGAAGCATTATGATGATGGGCATGGTCCATTGTGATGACAGGTTTCATGCAGCATTGAGATGAAAAGACGCATGGAGCATTTTGATTACAAGGGTCTTGGAGCATTGTGATGACAAGGGCATGGAGAATTTTGATGACAGGGCCATGGAACATTCTGATGACATGCGTCATGTAGCTTTTTGATGACAAGGGCATGGAGCATTTTGATTAGATGGGTCGTGGAGCATTGTGATGACAAGTGTCATGGAGCCTTGTGATGACAGGGCCGTGGAACATTGTTATGGCAGGTGTCATGGAGCATAGTTATGACAGAGGTAAAGGAGAATTGTGATGAGAAGGGCATGGAGCATTGGTCTGAAATGATTCGTGGATTATTGTGATGAGAGTGGGCATAAAGCATTGTGATGATAAGCGCATGGAACACTGTGATACATGGGTCATGGAGGATTGTAATGACAAGGGCATGGGGCATTGTGATGAGAAGGGCATCGAGCATTGTGATTACAAGTGTCATGGAGCTTTGTGATGACAAGGGCATGGAGAAATGTGATGAGAGGGTTCATGGAGCATTGTGATGACAATGACATCGAGCATTGTGATGCCAATGGTCATGGAGCTTTGTGATGACAAAGGTCATGGAGCATTTTGATGACAAGTGCATGGTGCATTGTGATGAGAATGGCAGGGAGTATTTTGATGCCAGGGTCATGCAGCAATTTGATGAAAAGTGTATTGGAATATATTGATGACAGGAGTTATAGAACATTGTGATGTCAGGGGTCAAGGAACATTGAGATGATAAGGGGATGTAGCATTGTGATGACAGGGGTCATGGGACATTGTGATTACAGGGGTGTGGGAGTACTGTGACGACTAGTGATGAAACACTGTGATATCTCTGGTGAGAGAGCATTTTGATGAGAAGTGTATGGAGCATTGTGATTACAAGGTTTATGGAGCATTGCAATGACAAGTTTCTCGACCGTTGTGATGAAAAGCGAATGGCACATTGTGATGACAAGGGTCATGGAACATTTTTCAAACAAAGGCATGGAGCATTTTGATGACAATGGTCACGGAGCATTGTGATGAAAATGGAATGGGGCATTGTGATGAAAAAGGCATGGAGCCTTTTCATGACAGGGTTGAAGGAGCATTCTGATGACCAGTGTCAAGGAGCATTTTGATGACAAGTGAACTGAGCATTGTGATGACAAAGGTCATGGAGCATTGTGATGAAAAGGGCATGGAATTTTGTGATGACAGTCATCATGGAGCATTGTGATGACAAGTGTTATGGAACTTTGGGATCACAATGGTTTGGAGCATTGTGATGACAGAGGTCATGGATCATTTTGATTTCAAGGAGCATGGAGCATTGTGATGACAAGGGCATGAAGCAATGTGATCCCAAAGTTCATGGAGGATTGTGATGACAATGGAAATGGAGTATTTTGATGACAAGCACCTAGAACATTGTAATGACAAGGTCATGTAGCATTTTGCTGACAAAGTCATGGAGCATTGTGATGACAGGTGTCATGGAGCACTGTGATGACAAGCGTCATGGAGCATTGTGAATTCAGGGGTCATAGAGCATTGGGATGACAAGGGCATAGATCATTGTGATGACAAGTGTCATGGAGCAGTGGGCTGAAAATGTTCATGGAGTATTGTGATGACAGGGGTCATGGAGCTTTGTGATGACAGAAGTCAAGGAGAATTTTGATTTCATTGTGCTGACAATAGCCGGAAGCAATATGATGATGGGCATGATGCATTGAGATGACAGGGTTCATGGAGCATGGAGATGAATAGGGGCATGAAGCATTGTGATTACAGGGGTCTTGGAGCACTGTGATGACAGGGGCATGGAGCATTTAATGAGAAGTCCACAGAACATTCTGATGACATGTGTCATGGTGCTTTGTGATGACAAGGGCATGGAGCATTGTTATTATAGGGGTCTTGGAGCATTGTGATGACAAGTGTCATGGAGCCTTGTGATGACAAGGCCATGGAACATCGTGATGGATGGGGTCATGGAGCACTGTTATGACAGGGGTAATGGAGCATTGTGATGAGAAGGGCATGGAGCATTGTGATTACAAGTTTTATGGAACATTGAAATGAGAAAATTGTGGACCGCTGTGATGAAAATTGAGTGGCAAATTGTGATGAAAAGGGTCATGGAGCATTTTTTTGACAAAGGCATGGAGCATTGTGATGACAAGGGTCACGGAGCATTGTGATGAAATGTTCATGGAGCATTGTGGTTACAAACGACACAGAGCCTTGTGATGACGCGGGCATGGAGCATTGTGATGGCAGAGGTCATGGAGAATTTTGATTTCATTGTGCTGACAATAGCCGGAAGCATTATGATGATTGGCATGATGCATTGTGATGAGAGGTTTCATGGAGCATTGAGATGAAAAGGGGCATGGAGCATTGTGATTACAGGGGACTTGGAGCATTTTGATGACAAGGGCATGGAGCATTGTGTGGAGAAGGACATGGAACATTCTTATGACATGTGTCATGGTGCTTTGTGATGACAAAGGCATGGAGCATTGTGCTTACAGGAGTCTTGGAGCCTTTTGATGACAAGTGTCATGGAGCCTTGTGAAGACAAGGCCGTGGAACATTGTGATGGCAGTGGTAATGGAGCATTGTTATGACAGGGGTAATGGAGCATTGTGATGAGAAGGGAATGGAGCATTGTGATAACAAGGTTTATGGAGCATTGCGATGACAAATTTGTGGACCGTTGGGATGAAAAGCGTGTCGCACATTGTAATGACAAGGGTCATGGAGCATTTTTCTGACAAAGGCATGGAGCATTGTGATGACAAGTGTCACGGAGCATTGTGATGAAAAGTTCATGGAGAATTGTGTTTACAAAGGTCACAGAGCCTTGTGATGACATGTTTATCGACAATTGTGATGACAAATGCTATGAAGAATTTTGATGACTGGAGTCACAGAGCATTGTGATGACAGGGGTCATGGAGCACTGTGATGAAAAGGGCATGGAGCATTGTACTGAGAATGGCATACAGCATTGTGATGACATGTGTCATGGAGCACTGTGATGAAAATCGTCACGGAGCATTGTGAATACAGGGGTCATGGAGCATTAGGATGAGAAGGGCATGGATCATTGTGATGACAAGGGTCATGGACCACTGGGCTGAAAATGTTCCTGGAGTATTGTGATGACAGGCGTCATGGAGCATTGTGATGACAATGGAATGGAGCGTGGTGATGACAAGGTCCTGGAGCATTGTGATGAGATGACCAGGGAGACTTGTGATGACAAGTTTCATGGAGCATTCTGATGAAAAGGGGCATGGAGCATTGTGATTACAGGGGTCTTGGAGCATTGTGATGACAAGGGCATGGAGCATTGTGAGGAGAAGACCATGGAATATTCTGATTACATGCGTCATGGAGCTTTTTGATGACAAGGGCATGGAGCATTGTGATTAGAGGGGTCTTGGACCATTGTGATGACAAGAGTCATGGAGCCTTGTGATGACAAGGCCGTGGAACATTGTGATGGCAGGTGTCATGGAGCATTGTTATGATAGAGGTAATGGAGCCTTGTGATGAGAAGGGCATTGATCATTGGTCTGAAATGTTTCATGGATTGTTGTGATGAGAGTGGGCATGGAGCATTGTGATGACAAGGGTACGGAACACTGTGATACATGGGTCATGGAGGATTGTAATGACAAGGGCATGGAGCATTGTGATGACAAGTGTCATGGTGCTTTTTGATGACAAGGGCATGGAGCCATGTGATGAGAGGGTTCATGGAGCATTGTGATGACAATGACATGGAGCATTGTGATGCCAAGTGTTATGAAGCTTTGTGATGACAAAGTCATGGAGCATTTTGATGACAAGGGTGTGGTGCATTGTGATGAGAAGGGCAGGGAGCATTTTGATGACAGGGTCATGCAGCAATTTGATGAAAAGTGTAATGGAACATTTTGGTGACAGGTGTTATGGAACATTGTGATGTCAGGGGTCATGGAACATTGTGCAGATAAGGGGATGTAGCATTGTGATGACAGGGGTCATGGAACATTGTGATAACAGGGATGAGGGAGGATAGTGATGACTAGTGATGGAACATTGTGATATCTCATGTGAGAGAGCATTTGGATGAGAAGTTCATGGAGCATTGTGATTACAATGTTTATGGAGCATAGCGATGATAAGTTTGTGGATCATTGTGATGAGAAGCACATGGCACATTGTGAGGACAAGGGTAATGGAGCATTGTTCTGACAAAGGCATGGAGCATTGTGATGACAAGGGTCACGGAGCATTGTGCTGAAAAGTTCATGGAGTGTTGTGGTTAAAATGGTCACAGAGCCTTGTGATATCACGGGCATGGACCGTTGTGATGATAAACGTCATGAAGCATTGTGATGACTGGAGACACGGGGCAGTGTGATGACAGGGGTCATGGAGCATTGTGATGACAAGGGCATGGAGCACTGTGATGACAGCGGCATGGAGCTTTGGTCTGACAAGTTTCATAGATGATTGTGATGACAGTGGACATGGTGCATTGTGATGACAAGGGTATGGAGCATTATGATGACAAGGTCATGGAGTATTGTGAAGACAGTTGTCAGGGAGCATTGTGATGACATATCTCATGGTCCATTGCGATGACAATGGCATGGAGCATTGTGATGCGAAAGGTAATGGAGGATTGTAATGACAAATATAATGGAGCATTGTGATGACTAGGGCTTGGAGCATTATGATGGCAAGGGCCATTGAGAATTTTCATGACAATGTCGTGAAGCATTGTGATGACAAGGTCCTGGAGCACTGTGGTGAGAAATCCTTGGAGCCTTGAGATGACAAGTCTCATGGAGCATACTGATGAAAAGGGGCATGGAGCATTCTGATTACAGGGGTCTTGGAACACTGTGATAAAAAGGGCATGCAACATTGTGATGACAAATGCATGGAGCATTGGTCTAATAAGGTTCATGGATTATTGTGATGACAGTTGGAATGGCGCATTGTGATGACAAGGGCATGGAGCATTGTGATGAACAGATCAGGCAGTATTGTGAAAAGAGGTGTCACGGAGCATTGTGATGACATATGTATTATCCCATTGTG
>NW_028294494.1:0-65000 GCF_964341445.2 Mesoplodon mirus | reverse complement strand
GACAAGCGCATGGAGCATTGTGAGGACAAGGGTCATGGAGCATTGTGCTGAGAAAGGCATAGAGCATTGTGATGACAAGGGTCAAAGAGAATTGTGATGAAAAGTTCATGGAGCATTGTGGTTAAAATGGTCACAGAGACTGTTGATGACGAGGGCATGGACCATTGTGATGACAAAGGTCATGAAGCATTGTGATGACTGGAGTCACGGAGCACTGTGATGACAGGGGTCATGGAGCATTGCGATGAAAAGGGGCATGGAGCATTGTAATGACAAGGGCATGTATCATAGGTCTCATAATTTTCATGGATTATTGCGATGACAGTTGGAATGGTGCATTGTGGTGACAAGGGCATGGAGCATTGTTATAAAGAGGTCATGCTGTATTGTGAAGACTGGTGCCATGGAGCATTGTGATGACAGGGTTCATGCAGCATTGTGATGACTAGGGAAAGGAGCATAGTGATGACAAGAGTCCCGGATCATTGTGTTGTCAGGTGTCATGGAGTGTTGTGATGACAGTTGTCATGGTGCATTGTGATGATATTGGTCATGGAGCATTGTGATGAGAAGGTTATGGAGCATTGTGCTGATAATATTCATGGAGTATTGTGATGACAATGGTAATGGAGCATTGTGATGACAAGGTCATGTAGCATTGTGATGAGAAGTCCTTGGAGGCTTGTGATGACAAGTTTCATGGAGCATTCTGATGAAAAGTGGCATGGATCATTGTGATTACAGTGGTCTTGGAGCATTGTGATGACAAGGGCATGGAGCATTGTCAGAGACGGCCACGCAGCATTCTGATGACATGGGTCATGGAGCTTTGTGATGACAAGGGCTTGGAGCATTGTGATTACAGGTGTCTTGGAGCATTGTGATGAAAAGGGCACGGATCATTGTGATAAAAATGTCATGGAGACTTGTCATGACAGGGTTAATGGAGCATACTGAAGACAAGGGTCAGGGAGCATTGTGATGACAAGTGTATTGAGCATTGTGATGACAAAGGTCATGGAGCATTGTGATGAGAAGACCATGGATAATTGTGATGATGAGTGTCATGGTGTGTGGTGATGATAAGTGTTATGGAACATTGAGATCACAAGGGTTTGGAGCATTATGATGACAGAGGTCATGGAGAATATTGATTTAATTGTGATGACAATAGCCTGAAGCATTATGATGATGGGCATGGTGCATTGTGATGACAGGGATCATGGAGCATTGAGATGAAACGTGGCATGGAACATTGTGTTTACAGTGGTCGTGGAGCATTGTGATGACAAGGGCATGGAGCATTGGTCTAATAAGTTTCATGGATTATTGCGATGACAGTTGGAATGGCGCATTGTGATGACAAGGGCATGGAGCATTGTGATGACCAGGTCATGCAGTATTGTGAAGACAGGTGTCAGGGAGCATTGTGATGACATATGTAATGGCCCAATGTGATGATGATGGCATGGAGCACTGTGATGCCAAGTGTCATGGAGGATCCTGATGACAATGTTAATAGAGCATTGTGATGACAATGGCTTGGAGCATTGTAATGACAAGGGTCAAGGAGCATTGTGGTGACAAGTGCATGGAGAATTGTGATGACAAGGGTCATGGAGCATTCTGGTGACAAGCTTGTGGAGAATTTTGATGACAATGGCATGGAGCATTGTGATGAAAACGGCATCGGGCATTGTGATGAAAAAGGCAGGGAACCTTGTGATGACAGGTCTCATGGAGCATACTGATGAAAAGGGGCATGGAGCATTCTGATTACAGGGGTCTTGGAACATTGTGATAGCAAGGGCATGGAGCACTGTGATGACAAGGGCATGGAGCATTGGTCTAAAAAGTTTCATGGATTATTGTGATGACAGTTGAAATGGCGCATTGTGATGACAGTGGTCATGGAGCATTGTGATGATACTGCTCATGGAGCATTGTGATAAGACCGTCATGGAGCATTGGGTTGAAAATGTTCATAGAGTATTCTGATGACAGGTGTCAAGGAGCATTGTGATGACAAGGGAATGGAGCATGGTGATGACAAGGTCCTGGAGAATTGTGATGAGATGACGATGGAGACTTGTGATGACAAGTCTCATGGAGCATTCTGAAGAAAAGGGGAAAGGAGCTTTGTGATTACAGGGGTCTTGGAGCACTGTGATGACAAGGGCATGGAGCATTGTGAGGAGAAGGCCATGGAACATTCTGATGGCATGCGTCATGGAACTTTGTGATGACAAGGGCATGGAGCATTGTGATTACAGGGGTCTTGGAGCATTGTGATGACAAGGGTCATGTAGCCTTTTGATGACAAGGCCGTGGAACATTGTGATGGCAGCGGTCATGGAGCATAGTTATGACAGAAGTAATGGAGCATTGTAATCAGAATGGCATTGAGCATTTGTCTGAAATGTTTCATGGATTATTGTGATGAGAGTGTGCATGGAGCATTGTGATGACAAGGGCACGGTACAATGTGATACATGGGTCATGGTGGATTGTAATGACCAGGGCGTGGAGCATTGTGATGAGAAAGGCATCGAGCATTGTGATGACAAGTGTCATGGAGCTTTGTTATGACAAGGGCATGGAGCAATGTGATGAGAGGGTTCATGGAGCATTGTGATGACAATGACATGGAGCATTGTGATGCCAAGGGTCATGGAGCTTTGTGATGTCAAATGTCATGGAGCATTTTGATGACAAGGATGCGGTGCATTGTGATGAGAAGGGCAGGGAGCATTTTGATGACAGGGTCATGCAGCAATTTGATGAAAAATGTAATGGGACATTTTGATGACAGGGGTTATAGAACATTGTGATGCCAGGGATCATTGAGCTTTGGGATGAAAAGGGTCATGGAGCATTTTGATGACAGGGGTTATGGAACATTGTGATGACTGGAGTCACGGAGCATTGTGATGACAGAGGTCATGGAGCATTGTGATAACAAGGGCATGGAGCATTGTGATGACAGGGGAATGGAGCATTGGTCTGACAAGTTTCATAGATTATTGTGATGACAGTGGACATGGTGTATTGTGATGACAAGGGCATGGAGTATTTTGATTACAAGAGTCCCGGATCATTGTGTTGTCACGTGTTATGGGTGGTTGTGATGACAGTGGTCATGGAGCATTGTGATGATATTGGTCATGGAGCATTGTGATGAGAAGATCATGGTGCATTGGGCTGAAAATATTAATGGATTATTGTAATGACAGGGGTCATGGAGCATTGTGATTACAAGGGAATAGAGCATGGTGATGACAATGTTCTGGAGCATTGTTATGAGATGACCATGGAGACTTGTGATGACAAGTCTCATGGAGCATTCTAATGAAAAGGGGCATGGAGCATTGTGATTACAGTGGACTTGGAGCATTGTGATGACAAGGGCATGGAGCATTTTGAGGAGAAGGCCATGGAGAATTCTGATGACATGCGTCATGGAGCTTTGTGCTGACAAGGCCATGGAGCATTGTGATTATAGGGGTCTTGGAGCATTGTGATGAAAAGGCATGGATCATTGTGATGTAAAAGGCATGGAGCCTTGTCATCACAGAGTTCAAGGAGTATTCTGACGACAGGTGTCAGGGAGTATTGTGATGACAAGTGTATTGAGCATTGTGATGACAATGATCATGGAGCATTGTGATGAGAAGACAATGGATAACTATGATGATGATCGTCATAGGGTGTTGTGATGATAAGTGTTATGGAACATTGTGATCACAAGGGTTTGGAGCATTATGATGACAGAGGTCATGGAGAATTTTGATTTCACTGTAGTTAAAATAGCCTGAATCATTATGATGATGGTCATGGTGCTTTGTGATGACAGGGTTCATGGAGCATTGAGATGAAAAGGGGCATGGATCATAGTGATTACAGGGGTCTTGGAGCATTGTGATGACAAGGGCATGGAGCATTGTGAAGAGAAGGCCATGGAACCTTCTGATACATGCGTCATGGAGCTTTGTTATTACAAGGGCATGGAGAATTTTGATTACAAGTTTCTTGGAGCATTGTGATGACAAGGGTCATGGAGCCTTGTGATGACAAGGCCGTGGAACATTGTGATGGCAGTGGTCATGGTGCATTTTTATGACAGAGGTAATGGAGCATAGTGATGAGAAGTGCATTGAGCATTGGTTTGAAATATTTCATAGATTATTGTGATGAGAGTGGGCTGGAGCATTGTGATGACAAGGGCACGGAACAATGTGTTACATGGTTCATGGAGGATTGTAATGTCAAGGGCATGGAGCAATGTGATGAGAGGGTACCTGGAGCATTGTGATGACAATGCCATGGAGCATTGTGAGGAAAAGGCCATGGAGCATTCTGATGACCTGCCTCATGGAGCTTTTTGATGACAAGGGCATGGAGAATTGTGATTACAGGGGTCTTGGAGCATTTTGATGAAAAGGGCATGGATCATTGTGATGAAAAAGGCATGGAGCCTTGTCATGACAGGGTTCAAGGAGCATACTAACGACATGTGTCAGGGAGCATTGTGAAGCCAAGTGTATTGAGCATTGTGATGACAAAGATCAGGGAGCATTGTGATCAGAAGACCAAGGATAATTGTGATGATGAGCGTCATGGTGTGTTGTGATGATAAGTGTTATGGAACATTGTGATCACAAGGGTTTGGAGCATTATGATGACAGAGGTCATGGAGAATATTGATTTCATTGTGATGACAATAGCCTGAAGCATTATGATGATGGGCATGGTGCATTGTGATGACAGGGTTCATGGAGCATTGAGATGAAAAGGGGCATGGAGCATTGTGATGACAGAGGTCTTGTAGCATTGTGATGACAAGCGCATAGAGCATTGTATTGACAAGATCATGGAGAATTCTGCAGACAAAGGCATGGAGCACTGTGATGACAGGTTTCATGGAGCACTGTGATGACATGTGTCACGGAGCCTTCTGAATACAGGGGTCATGGATCGTTGTGATGACAAGGGTCATGGAGCATTGGGCTGAAAATGTTCATGGAGTATTGTGATGACCTGGGTCATGGAGCATTGTGATGACAGAGGTCATGGAGAATTTTGATTTCATTGTGCTGACAATAGCCTGAAGCATTATGATGATGGGCATGATGCATTGTGATGACAGGGTTCATGGGGCATTGAGATGAAAAGGGGCATGGAGCATTTTGATACAGGGGTCTTGGAGCATTGTGATGACAAGGGCATGGAGCATTTGGATGAGAAGGACATGGAACATTCTGATGACATGTGTCATGGTGCTTTGTGATGACAAGGGCATGGAGCATTGTGATTACAGGGGTCTTGGAGCATTGTGATGACAAGGGTCATGGAGCTTTGTGATGACAAGGCCGTGGAATATTGTGATGGCAGGGGTCAGGAGCATTGTTATGAGAGGGGTAATGGAGCATTGTGATTTGAAGGGCATGGAGCATTGTGATTACAAGTTTTATGGAGCATTGTGATGACAAATCTGTGGACCATTGGGATAAAAAGCGCGTGGCACATTGTGATGACAACGGTCATGGAGCATTTTTCTGACAAAGACATGGAGCACTGTGATGACAAGGGTCACGGAGCATTGTGATGAAAAGTTCATGAAGCATTGAGGTTAAAAATGTCACATAGCCTTGTGATGACACGGACATGGACCATTGTGATGACAAATGTTATGAAGCATTGTGATGACTGGAGTCACGGAGCATTGTGATGACAGGGTCATGGAGCATTGTGATGACAAGGGCATGGAGCATTGTGCTGAGAAAGGCGTAGATCATTGTGATGACAAGGGTCAAAGAGCATTGTGATGCAAAGTTCATGGAGCATTGTGGTTAAAAAGGTCACAGAGACTGGTGATGATGAGGTAATGGACCATTGTGATGACAAAGGTCATGAAGCATTGTGATGACTGGAGTCACGGAGCATGGTGATGACAGGCGTCATGGAGCATTGTGATAACAAGGGCATGGAGCATTGTGATGACAAGGGCATGGAGCATTGGTCTAATATGTTTCATGGATTATTGTGATGCCATTTGGAATGGCACATTGTGATGACAAGGGCATGGAGCATTGTGATGACCAGTTCATGCAGTATTGTGAAGAGAAGTGTCAGGGAGCGTTGTGATGACATATGTAATGGTCCATTGTGATGAAAATGGCATGGAGCATTGTGATGCCAAGTTTCATGAAAGATTCTGATGACCAAGGTTATGGAGCATTGTTATGACAATGGCTTGGAGCATTGTGATGACAAGGGTCAGGGAGCATTGTGCTGACAAGTGCATGATGAATTGTGATGACAAGGGTCATGGAGCATTCTGATGACAAGCTTGTGGAGTATTTTGATGACAATGACATGGAGCATTGTGATGAAAACGGCATGGGGCAATGTGATGAAAAAGGCATGCAGCCTTTTCGTGACAGGTTTCAAGGAGCATTCTGAAGACAAGTGTCAGGGAGCATTGTGATGACAAGTGTATTGAGAATTGTGATGACAAAAGTCATGGAGCATGGTGATGAGAAGGCCATGGATAATTGTGATGATGATCGTCATGGGGTGTTGTGATTATAAGTGTTATAGAACATTGTGATCACAAGGCTTTGGAGCATTATGATGACAGAGGTCATGGAGAATATTGATTTCATTGTGATGACAATAGCCTGAAGCATTATGATGATGGGCATGGTGCATTGTGATGACAGAGTTCATGGAGCATTGAGATGAAAAGGGGCATGTAGCATTGTGATTGCAGGGGTCTTGGAGCATTGTGGTGACAAACGCATAGAGCATTGTAATGACAAGGTCATGTAGAATTTTCCTGACAAAGGCATGGAGCATTGTGATGACAGCTGTCATGGAGAACTGTGACACAATTGTCACGGAGCATTTTCAATAGAGTGGTAATGGATCATTGGGATGACAAGTGCATGGATTATTGTGATGACAATGGTCATGGAGCACTGGGCTGAAAATATTCATGGACTATTGTGATGACATGGGTCATGGAGCATTTTGATTACAGGGGTCTTGGAGCACTGTGATGACAAGAGTCCCGGATCATTGTGTTGTCACGTGTCATGGAGTATTGTGATGACAGGGTTCATGGAGCATTAAGATGAATAGGGGCATGGAGCACTGTGTTTACAGGGGTTTTGGAGCATTGTGATGACAAGGGCAAGGAGCATTTTGATGAGACGGCCATGGAACATTCTGATGACATGTGTCATGGAGCTTTGTGATGACAACGGCATGGAGCATTGTGATTAAAGGGGTCTTGGAGCATTGTGATGACAAGTGTCATGGAGCCTTGTGATGACAAGGCCGTGGAACATTGTGATGGCAGGGGTCATGGAGCATTGTTATGACAGGGGTAATGGAGCATTGTGATGAGAAGGGCATGCAACATTGTGATCACAATCTTTATGGAACATTGTGATGACAAATTTTTGGACCGTTGGAATGAAAAGCGCGTGGCACATTGTGATGACAATGGTCATGGAGCATTTTAGTGAGAAAGGCATGGAGCATTGTGATGACAAGGGTCATGGAGCATTGTGATGAAATGTTCATGGAGCATTGTGGATACAAAGGTAACAGAGCCTTTTGATGACGTGGACATGGACCATTGTGATGACAAATATTATGAAGCACTGTGATGACTGGAGTCACAGAGCACTGTGATGACAGGTGTCATGGAGCATTGTGATGACAAGGTCCTGGTGCATTGTGATGAGATTACCATGTAGACTTGTGATGACAAGTCTCATGGAGCATTCTGATGAAAAGGTGCATGGAGCATTGTGATTACAGGTGTCTTGGAGCATTGTGATGACAAGGGCATGGAGCACTGTGAGGAGAAGGCCATGGAGCATTCTGATGACATACGTCATGGAGCATTGTGCTGAGAAAGGCATAGAGCATTGTGATGACAGGGGATAAAGAGCATTGTGGAGAAAAGTTCATGGAGCATTGTGGTTAAAAAGGTCACAGAGACTCTTGATGATGAGGGCATGGACCATTGTGATGACAAAGGTCATGAAGCATTGTGATGACTGGAGTCACGGAGCATTGTGATGACAGGGGTCATGGAGCATTGTGATAACAAGGTCATGGAGCATTGTGATGACAAGGGCATGGAGCATTGTGATGACCATGTGATGCAGTATTGTGAAGACAGTTGTCAGGGAGCATTGTGCTGACATATATAATGGCCCATTGTGATGACAATGGCATTGAGCATTGTGATGCCAAGTGTCATGGAGGATTCAGAAGACAAATGTAATGGAGCATTGTGATGACAATGGCTTGGAGCATTGTGATGACAAGGGTCAGGGAGCATTGTGCTGACAAGTGCATGGAGAATTGTGATGACAAGGGTCAAGGAGCATTCTGCTGACAAGCTTGTGGAGTATTTTGATGACAATGGCATGGAGCATTGTGATGAAAACGGCATGGGGCATTGTGATGAAAATGGCATGGAGACATTTCGTTACAGGGTTCAAGGAGCATTCTGACGACAAATGTCAGGGAGCATTGTGATGACAATGTATTGAGAATTGTGATGACAATGGTCATGGAGCATTTTGATGAAAAGGGCATGGAGTATTGTGATGACAGGCATCATGGAATCGTTGTGATGACAAGTGCTATGGAACATTGTGATCACAAGGGTTTGGAGCATTGTGATGACAGAGGTCATGGATCATTTTGATTTCAAGGAGCATGGAACATTGTGATGACAAGGGCATGAAGCAATGTGATCCCAAGGTTCATGGAGGATTGTGATGACAATGGAAATGGAGTATTGTGATGACAATTGCATAGAGCATTGTAATGACAAGGTCATGTAGCATTTTGCTGACAAAGGCATGGAACATTGTGATGACATGTGTCATGGAGCACTGTGATGAAAAGTGTCACAGAGAATTGTGAATACAGGGGTCATGGAGCTCTGGGATGACAAGGGCATGGATCATTGTGAAGACAAGGGTCATGGAGCACTGGGCTGAAAATGTTCATGGAGTATTGTGATGACAGGGGTCATGGAGCATTGTGATGGGTAGGGAATGGAGCACTGTAATGAGAAGAGTCCCTGATCATTGTGTTGTCGGGTGTCACGGAGTGTTGTGATGACAGTGGTCATGGAGCATTGTGATGATATTTGTCATGGAGCATTGTGATGAGAAGGTCATTGAGTATTTGGCTGAAAATGTTCATGGAGTATTGTGATGACAGTGGTCATGGATCATTGTGATGACAAGGGAATGGAACATGGTGATGACAGTGGTCATGGAACATTTTGATTACAGGGTTGAGGGAGGATTGTGATGACTAGTGACGGAACATGGTTATATCTCAGGTGAGAGAGCATTTGGATGAGAAGAGCATGGAGCATTGTAATTACAAGGTTTATGGAGCATAGCGATTACCAGGTTGTGGATCATTGTGATGGAAAGCCCGTGGCACGTTTTGATGACAAGGGTCATTGAGCATTTTTCTGACAAAGGCATGGAGCATTGTGATGACAAGTGTCACGGAGTACTGTGTTGAAATGTTCATGGAGCATTGTGGTTACATAGGTCACAGAGACTTGTGATGACGCAGGCATGGACCATTGTGATGACAAACGTTATGAAGCATTGTGATGACTGGAGTCACGGAACATTGTGTTAACAGGGTTCATGGAGCATTGTGATGACAAGGGCATGGATCATTGTGATGACAAAGTCATGGAGCCTTGTGATGACAGGTCTCATGGAGCATACTGATGAAAAAGAGCATGAAGCATTCTGATTACAGGGGTCTTGGAACATTGTGATAGCAAGGGCATGGAGCATTGTGATGACAAGGGCATGGAGCATTGGTATAATAAGTTTCATGGATTATTGTGATGACAGTTGGAATGGCGCATTGTGATGACAGTGGTCATGGAGCACTGTGATGATACTGGTCATGGAGCATTGTGATGAGAAAGTAATGGAACATTGGGTTGAAAATATTCATGGAGTATTGTGATGACAGGTGTCATGGAGCACTGTGATGACAAGGTCCTGGAGTATTGTGATGAGATGACGATGGAGACTTGTGATGACAAATCTCATGGAGCATTCTGATGAAAAGGGGCATGGAGCATTTTGATTACAGGGGTCTTGGAGCATTGTGATGACAAGGGCATGGAGCATTGTGAGGAGAAAGCCATAGAACTTTCTGATGGCATGCGTCATTGAGATTTGTGATGACAATGACATGGAGCATTGTGATTAAAGGGGTCATGGAGCATTGTGATGACAAGGGTCATGGAGCCTTTTGATGACAAGGCCCTGGAACATTGTGATGGCAGGGGTCATAGAGCATTGTTATGACAGAGGTAATGGAGCATTGTGATGAGAAGGGCATTGAGCATTGCTCTGAAATGTTTCATGGATTATTGTGATGAGAGTGGGCATGGAGCATTGGGATGACAAGGGCACGGTACAATGTGATACATGGGTCATGGAGGATTGTAATGACAAGGGCATGGAGAATTGTGATGAGAATGGCATCGAGCACTGTGATGACAAGTGTCATGGAACTTTGTGATGACAAAGGCATGGAGCAATGTGATGAGAGGGTTCATGGAGCATTGTGATGACAATGACATGGAGCATTGTGATGCCAAGGGTCATGGAGCTTTGTGATGACAAAGGTCATGGAGCATTTTGATGACAAGTGTGTGGTGCATTGTGATGAGAAGGGCAGGGAGCATTTTGATGACAGGGTCATGCAGCAATTTGATGAAAAGTGTAATGGAATATTTTGATGACTGGGTTTACAGAACATTGTGATGCCAGGGATCATGGAGCTTTGGGATGAAATGGGTCATGGAGCATTTTGATGACAGGGGTTATGGAACATTGTGATGTCAGGGGTCAAGGAACATTGTGCTGATAAGGGGATGTAGCATTGTGATGACAGGGGTCATGGAACATTGTGATAACAGGGGTGAGGGAGGATTGTGATGACTAGTGATGGAACATTGTGATATCACATGTGAGAGAGCATTTGGATGAGAAGTGCATGGAGCATTGGGATTACAAGGTTTATGGAGCATAGCGATGACAAGGTTGTGGATCATTGTGATGAAAAGCGCATGGCACATTGTGATGACAAGGGTCATGTAGCAATGTTCTTACAAAGGCATGGAGTATTGTGATGACAAGGGTCACGGGGCATTGTGATGAAATGTTCATGGAGCATTGTGGTTACAATGGTCACAGAGCCTTGTGATGATGCGGGCATGGACCGTTGTGATGACAAACGTTATGAAGCATAGTGATGACTGGAATCACGGAGTATTGTGATGACAGGGATCATGGAGCATTGTGATGACAGGGGCATGGAGCATATGTCTGACATGTTTCATAGATTATTGTGATGACAGTGGACATAGTGCATTTTGATGACAAGGGCATGGAGCATTGTGAAGACAAGGGCATGGAATATTGTGAAGACAGGTGTCAGGGAGCATTGTGATGACCTATGTCATGGTCCATTGCGATGACAACAGCATGGAGCATTGTGATGCCAATTGTAATGGAGGATGTGATGACAAATATAATGGAGCATTGTGATGACTAGGCATGGAGCATTATGTTGACAAGGGCCATTGAGAATTTTCATGACAATGTCGTGAAGCATTGTGATGACAAGTCCTGGAGCATTGTGATGAGAAAACCATGGAGGCTTGTGATGACAAGTCTCAAGGAGCATACTGATGAAAAGGGGTCTGGAGCATTCTGATTACAGGGGACTTGGAACATTGTGATAACAAGGGCATGGAGCATTGTGATGACCTGGTCATGCAGTATTGTGAAGAGAGGTGTCAGGGAGCATTGTGATGATATATGTAATGGCCCATTGTAATGAAAATGGCAAGGAGAATTGTGATGCCAAGTGTCATAGAGGATTCTGATGACAAAGGTAATGGAGCATTGTGATGACAAGGGCGTGGAGCATTGTGATGACAGGTTTCAGGGAGCATTGTGCTGACAAGTGCATGGAGAATTGTGATGACAAGGGTCATGGAGCATTCTGATCACAAGCTTGTGGAGTATTTTGATGACAATTGCATGGAGCATTTTGATGAAAAAGGCATGGAGCCTTTTTGTGACAGGGTTCAAGGAGCATTCTGACAACACTGTCACGGAGCATTGTGATGACAAGTGTACTGGGAATTGTGATGACAAATTCATGGAGCATTGTTATAAAAAGGCATGGAGTATGTGTGATGACAGGCATCATGGAGCTTTGTGATGACAAGTGTTATAGAACATAGTGATCACAAGAGTATGGAGCATTGTGATGAGAGAGGTCATGGATCATTTTGATTTCAAGGAGCAGGGAGCATTGTGATGACAAGGGCATGAAGCAATGTGATCCCAATTTTCATGGAGGATTGTGATGACAATGGTAAAGGAGTATTGTGATGACAAGCGCAAAGAGCATTGTAATGACAAGGTCATGTAGCATTTTGCTGACAAAGGCATGGAGCATTGTGATAACATGTGTCATAGAGCACAGTGATGACAAGCGTCACGGAGCATTGTGAATAGAGGGGTCATGGAGCATTGGGATGACAAGGGCATGTATCATTGTGATGACAAGGGTCACGGAGCATTGGGTTGAAAAATTTCATGGAGTATTCTGATGACAGGGGTCATGGAGAATTGTGATTACAGGGGTCTTGGAGCATTGTGATGACAAGAGTTCCGGATCATTGTGTTGTCACGTGTCATGGTGTGTTGTGATGACAGTGGTCATGGAGCATTGTGATGATATTGGTCATGGAGCATTGTGATGAGAAGGTCATGGAGCATTGGACTGAAAATATTCATGGAGTATTGGTATGACATGGGTCATGGAGCATTGTGATGACTAGGGAATGGAGCATGGTGATGACAAGGTCCTGGAGCATTGTGATGAGATGACCATGGAGACTTGTGATGAGAAATCTCATGGAGCATTCTGATGAAAAAGGGCATGGAGCATTGTGATTACAGGGGTCTTGGATCATTGTCATGACAAGGGTCATGGAGCCTTGTGATGACAAGCCCGTGGAACATTGTGATGGCAGGGGTCATGGAGCATTGTTACGACAGAAGTAATGGACCATTGTGATGAGAATGGCATTGACCATTAGTCTGAAATATTTCATGGATTATTGTGATGAGAGTGGGCATGGAGCATTGTGATTACAAGGGCACGGTACACTGTGATACTTGGGTCATGGAGGATTGTAATGACAAGGGCATGGAGCATTGTGATGACAAGTGTGATGGTGCTTTGTGATGACAAGGGCATGGGGCAATGTGATGAGAGGGTTCATGGAGCATTGTGATGACAATGATATGGAGCATTGTGATGCCAATTGTCATGGAGCTTTGTGATGACAAATGTCATGGAGCATTTTGATGTCAAGGGTGTGGTGCATTGTGATGACCAGGGCAGGGAGCATTTTGATGACAGGGTCATGCAGCAATTTGATAAAAAGTGTAATGGAACATTTTGATGACAGGGGTTATAGAACATTGTGATGCCAGGGGTCATGGAGCTTTGGGATGAAAAGTGTCATGGAGCATTTTGATGACAGCAGTTATGGAACATTGTGATGTCAGGGGTCTTGGAACATTGTGCTTATAAGGGGATGTAGCATTGTGATGACAGGGGCCATGGAACACTGTGATTACAGGGGTGAGGGGGCATTGTGATAACTAGTGATGGAACATTGTGATATCTCAGGTGAGAGAGCATTTGGATGAGAAGTTCATGGAGCATTGTGATTACAAGGTTTATGGTTCATAGCGAAGACAAGATTGTGGATCATTGTGATGAAAAGTGCGTGGCACACTGTGATGACAAGTGTCATGGAGCATTGTTCTGACAAACGCATGGAGCATTGTGATGACAAGGGTCACGGAGCATTGTGATGAAATGTTCATGGAGCATTGTGGTTACAAAGGACACAGAGCCTGGTGATGACGCGGGCATAGACCGCTGTGATGACAAACGTTATGAATCATTGTGATGACTGGAGTCATGGAGCATTGTGAGTACAGGGTTCATGGAGCATTGTGATAACCAGGGCATGGAGCATTGTGAGGACAGGGGCATGGAGCATTGGTCTGAGAAGTTTCATAGATTATTGTGATGACAGTGGAAATGGTGCATTGTGATGACAAGGACATGGAGCATTGTGAGGAGAAGGTCATGGAGTATTGTGAAGAGAGGTGTCAGGGAGCATTGTGAAGACATATGTCATGGTCCATTGCGATGACAATATCAGGGAGCACTGTGATGCCAAATGTAATGGAGGATTTTGATGGCAAATATAATGGAGCATTGTGATGACTAGGGCTTGCAGCATTATGATGACAAGCGCCATTGAGGATTTTCATGACAAGGTCGTGAAGAATTGTGATGACAAGGCCCTGGAGCCTTGTGATGAGAAAACCATGGAGCCTTGTGAAGACAAGTCTCATGGAGCATACTGATGAAAGGGGCATGGATCATTCTGATTACAGGGGTCTTGGAACATTGTGATAACAAGGACATGGAGCATTGTGATGACAATGGCATGGAGCATTGTGATGACCAGGTCATGCAGTATTGTGAAGACAGGTGTCATGATGCATTGTGATGACAGATGTAATGGCCCATTGTGATGACAATGGCATGGAGCACTGTGATGCCAAGTGTCATGGAGGATTCTGATGACAAAGGTAATGGAGCATTGTGATGACAATGGCTTGGAGCATTGTGATGACAAGGGTCAGGGAGCATTGTGCTGACAAGTGCATGGAGAATTGTGATGACAAGGGTCATGGAGCATTATAATGACAAGCTTGTGGAGTATTTTGATGACAATGGCATGGAGCATTGTGATGAAAACGGCATGGGTTATTGTGATGAAAAAGGCATGGAGCCTCTTCGTTACAGGGTTCAAGGAGAATTCTGATGACAAGTGTCAGGGAGCATTGTGATGACAAGTGTATTGAGAATTGTGATGACAAAGGTCATGGAGCAATGTGATGAAAAGGGCATGGAGTATTGTGATGACAGGCATCATGGAGCATTGTGATGACAAGTGTTTTGGAACTTTGTGATCACAAGGTTTTGGAGCATTGTGATGAGAGAGGTCATGGATCATTTTGATTTCAAGGAACATGGAGCATTGTGATGACAAGTGCATGAAGCAATGTGATCCCAATGTTCATGGAGGATTGTGATGACAATGGAAATGGAGTATTGTGATGACAAGAGCATAGAGCATTGTAATGACAAGGTCATGTAGCATTTTGCTGAGAAAGGCATGGAGCATTGTGATGACAGGTGTCATGGAGCACTGTGATGACAAGTGTCAAGGAGCATTGTGAATACTGGGGTCATGTAGCATTGGGATGGCAAGGGCATGGATCATTGTGATGACAAGCATCATCGAGCATTGCTCTGACAAAGGCATGGAGCATTGTGATGACTAGGGTCACAGAGCATTGTGATGAAAATTTCATTGAGTGTTGTGGTTACAAAGGTCACAGAGCCTTGTGATGACGCGGGCATGGACCGTTGTGATGAGAAACATTATGAAGCATTGTGATGACTGGAGTCACGGAGCATTGTGATGACAGGGGTCATGGAGCATTGTGATAACAAGGGCATGGAGCATTGTGATGACAGGGGAATGGAGCATTCGTCTGACAAGTTTCATAGATTATTGTGATGACAGTGGACATGGTGCATTGTGATGACAAGGGCATGGGGCATTGTGATGAGAAGGTCATGGATTACTGTGAAAACAGGTGTCAGGGAGCACTGTGATGACATATGTCATGGTCCATTGCGATGGCAATGGCATGGAGCATTATGATGCCAAATGTAATGGAGAATTGTGATGACAAATATAATGGAGCTTTGTGATGATTAGGGCTTGGTGCATTATGATGACAAGGGCCATTGAAAATTTTCATGATATGTTCGAGAAGCGTTGTGATGACAAAGTCCTGGAGCATTGTGATGAGAAGGCCATTGATAATTGTGATGACGAGCGTCATGGGGCATTGTGATGACAAGTGTTTTGGAATATTGTGATCACAAGGGTTTGGAGCATTGTTATGACAGAGGTCATGGAACATTTTGATTTCATTGTGATGACAATAGCAAGAAGCATTATGATGATGGGCATGGTGCATTGTGATGACAGGGTTCATGGATCATTGAGATGAAAAGGGGCATAGAGCATTGTGATTAAAGGGTTATTGGAGCATTGTGATGAGAAGGGTCATGGAGCTTTGTGATGACAAGGCCAAGGAACATCGTGATGGCAGGGGTCATGGAGCATTTTTATGACTGGTGTAATGGAGCATTGTGATGGCAAGGGCATGGGGCATTGTGATGACAAGGCCATGGAGCATTCTGATGACGTGTCATGGAGCTTCGTGAAGACAAGGGCATGGAGCAATGTGATGCCAAGGGTCATGGATCTTTGTGATGAAGAAGGTCATGGAGCATTTTGATGGCAAGGGCGTTGTGCATTGTGATGAGAAAGGCAGGGAGCATTCTGATGACAGGGTCATGGAGCAATTTGATGAAAAGTGTCATGGAACAATTTGATGACATTTGTTATGGAACATTGTGATGTCAGGGGTCATCGAACATTGTTACTATAAGTGCATGTAGCATTGTGATGACACGAGTCATGGAACATTGTGATGACAGGGTTGAGGGAGTACTGTGACAATTAGTGATGTAGCATTGTGATATCAGTGGTGAGAGAGCATTTTGATGAGAAGTGCATGGAGCATTGTGATGACATATTTTAAGCAGCATTGTGATGAGAAGTGCATGGTGAATTGTGATGACGTGTCATGGAGCATTGTGCTGACAAGCGCATGGAGGATTGTGATGACAAGGGTCACGGAGCATTGTGATGAAAAGTTCTTGGAGCAATGTGGTTACAAATGTAACAGAACCTTGTGATGACGCGGGCATGGACCATTGTGATGACAAATGTTATGAAGCATTGTGATGACTGGAGTCATGGAGCATTGTGATGACAGGGGTCAAGGAGCATTTTGATGATGAGGGCATGGAGCATTGTGATGACAAGGGTCAAAGTGCATTGTGATGAAAAGTTCGTTGAGCATTGTGGTTAAAAAGTCACAGAGACTGTTGATGGTGAGGGCATGGACCATTGTGATGACAAAGGTCATGAAGCAATGTGATGACTGGTATCACAGAACATTGTGATGACAGTGGTCATGGAGCACTGTGATAACAAGGGCATGGAGCATTGTGATGACAAGGGCATGTAGCATTGTGATGACCAGGTGATGCAGTATTGTGAAGACAGGTGTCAGGGAGCACTGTGATGACATATGTAATGGCCCATTGTGATGGCAATGGCATGGAGCATTGTGATGCCAAGTGTCATGGAGGATTCTGATGACAAAGGTAATGGAGCATTGTGATGACAATGGCTTGGAGCATTGTGATGACAATGGTCAGGGAGCATTGTGCTGACAAGTGCATGGAGCATTGTGATGACAAGGGTCATGGAACATTCTGATGACCAGCTTGTGGAGTATTTTGTTGACAATGGCATGGAGCATTGTGATGATAACGGCATGGGGCATTGTGATGAAAAAGGCATGGAGCATTTTCGTGAAAGGGTTCAAGGAGCATTCTGACGACAAGTATCAGGGAGCATTGTGATGACAAGTGTATTGAGAATTGTGATGACAAAGGTCGTGGAGCATTGTGATGAAAAAGGCATGGAGTATTTGATGACAGGCATCATGGAGCGTTGTGATGACAAGTGCTATGGAACATTGTGATCACAAGGGTTTGGAGCATTGTGATGACAGAGGTCATGGATCATTTTGATTTCAAGGAGCATGGAGCATTGTGATGACAAGGGCATGAAGCAATGTGATCCCAATGTTCATGGATGATTGTGATGAAAATGGTAAATGGGTATTGTGATGACAAGCGCATAGAGCATGGTAATGACAAGGTCATGTAGCATTTTGCTGACAAAGGCATGGAGCATTGTGATGACAGGTGTCATGGAGCACTGTGATGACAAGCGTCACGGAGCATTGTGAATAGAGGGGTCATGGAGCATTGGGATGACAAGGGCATGGATCATTGTGATGACAAGTGTCATGGAGCATTGGGCTGAAAATATTCATGGAGTATGGTGATGACAGGGGTAATGGAGCATTGTGATGACAAGAATCCCGGATCATTGTGTTGTCAGGTGTCATGGAGTGTTGTGATACAGTGATCATGGAGCATTGTGATGATACTGGTCATGGAGCATTGTGATGAGAATGTCATGGAGCATTGGCCTGAAAATGTTCATGGAGAATTGTGATGACAGGGGTCATGGAGCATTGTGATGACAAGGGAAGGGAGCATGCTGATGAAAATGTCTTGGAGCATTGTGATGAGATGAACATGGCGACTTGTGATGACAAGTTTCATGGAGCATTCTGATGAAAAGGGGCATGGAGCATTGTGATTACAGGGGTCTTGCAGCATTGTGATGATAATGGCATGGAGCATTGTGAGGAGAAGGCCATGGAGCATTCTGATGACATGCGTCATGGAGCTTTGTGATAACAAGGGCATGGAGCCTTGTGATGACAAGGCCGTGGAACATTGTGATCGCAGAGTCATGGAGCATGGTTATGACAGGGGTAATGGAGCATTGTGATGAGAAGGGCATGGAGCATTGTGATTACAAGTTTTATGGAGCATTGCGATGACAAATATGTGGACCGTTGGGAGAAAATGCACGTGGCACATTGTGATGACAAGGGTCATGGAGCATTTTTCTGACAAAGGCATGGAACACTGTGATGACAAGGGTCACGCAGCTTTGAGATGAAATGTTCATGGAGCATTGTGGTTAAAAAGGTCACAGAGCCTTGTGATGACGCAGGCATGGACCACTGTGATGACAAACATTATGAAGCATTGTGATGACTGGAGTCATGGAGCACTGTGTTGACAGGGGTCATGGAGCATTGTGATGACATGTGTCATGGAGCATTGTGCTGACAAGCGCATGGAGCATTGTGATGACAAGGGTCACGGATCATTGTGCTGAGAAAGGCATAGAGCATTGTGATGACAAGGTTCAAAGAGCATTGTGATGAAAAGTTCATGGATCAATTTGGTTAAAAAGCTCACAGAGAGTGATGATGACGAGGGCTTGGACCATTGTGGTGACAAAGGTCATGAAGCATTGTGATGACTGGAGTCAAAGAGCATTGTGATGGCAGGGGTCATGGAGCATTGTGATAACAAGGGCATGGAGCATTGTGTTGCCAGGGGCATGGAGTATCGGTCTGACAAGTTTCATGGATTATTGCGATGACATTTGGAATGGTGCATTCTGATGACAAGGGCATGGAGCATTGTGATGACCAGGTTATGCAGTATTGTGAAGAGAGGTGTCAGGGAGCATTGTGATGACATATGTATGGCCTATTGTGATAAAAATGGCATGGAGCATTGTGATGCCAAATGTCATGGAGAATTCTGATGACAAAGGTAATGGAGCATTGTGATGACAATGGCTTGGAGCATTGTGATGACAAGTGTCAGAGAGCATTGTGCTGACAAGTGCATGGAGAATTGTGATGACAAGGGTCATGGAGCATTCTGATGACAAATTTGTGGAGTATTTTGATGACAATGGCATGGAGATTTGTGATGAAAACGGCATGGGACATTGTGATGGAAAAGGCCTGGAGACTTTTCGTGACAGGGTTCAAGGAGCATTCTGACGACAAGTGTCAGGAAGCATTGTGATGACAAGTGTATTGAGAATTGTGATGACGGATGTCATGGAGCATTGTGATGAGAAGCCATGGATAATTGTGATGATGATCGTCATGGTGTGTTGTGATGATAAGTGTTATGGAACATTGTGATCACATGGGTTTGGAGCATTATGATGTCAGAGGTCATGCAGAATTTTGATTTCATTGTGATGACAATAGCCTGAAGCATTATGATGATGGGCATGGTGCATTGTGATGACAGGGTTCATGGAGCATTGAGATGCAAAGTGGCATGGAGCATTGTGATTACAGGGGTCTTGGAGAATTGTGATGACAAGGGCATCGAGCATTGTGATGAGAAGGCCATCTAACATTCTGATGACATGCGTCATGGAGTTTATGATGACAAGGGCATGGAGCATTGTGATGACAAGGGTCATGGAGCCTTGTGATGAAAAGGCCGTGGAACACTGTGATGGCAGTGGTCATGGAGCATTGTTATGACAGAGGTAATGGAGCAATTTGATGAGAAGGACATTGAGCATTGGTCTGAAATATTTCATGGATTATTGTGATGAGAGTGTGCATGGAGCATTGTGATGACAAGGGCACGGAACACTGTGATACATGGGTCATGGAGGATTGTAATGACAAGGGCATGGAGCATTGTGATGAGACGGACATCGAGCATTGTGATGAAAAGTGTCATGGAGCTTTGTAATGACAAGTGCATGGAGCAATGTGATGAGAGGGTTTATGGAGCATTGTGATGACAATGACATGGAGCATTGTGATGCCAAGGGTCATGGAGTTTGTGATGACAAAGTTCATAGAGCATTTTGATGACAAGGATGTGGTGCATTGTGATGAGAATTGCAGGGAGCATTTTGATGACAGGGTCATGCAGCAATTTGATGAAAAGTGTAATGGAACATTTTGATGACAGGGGTTATAGAACATTGTGATGCCAGGGGTCATGGAGCTTTGGGATGAAAAGGGTCATGGAACATTTTGATGACACGGGTTATGGAACATTGTGATGTCAGGGGTCATGGAACATTGTGCTGATAAGGGGATGTAGCATTGTGATGACAGGGGTCATGGAACACTGTGTTTACAGGGGTGAGGTAGGATTGTGATAACTAGTGATGGAATATTGTGATATCTCAGGTGACAGAGCATTTGGATGAGAAGTGCATGGAGCATTGTGATTACAATGTTTATGGAGCATAGCGATGACAAGGTTGTTTATCAATGTGATGAAAAGCGTGTGGCACATTGTGATGACAAGGGTCAGGGAGCATTGTTCTGACAAACGCATGGAGCATTGTGATGACAAGGGTCACGGAGCATTGTGATAAATAGTCATGGAGTATTGTGGTTACAAATGACACAGAGCCTTTTGATGACGCAAGCATGGACCGCTGTGTTGACAAACGTTATGAAGCATTGTGATGACTGGAGTCACGGAGCATTGTGATGACAGGGGTCATGGAGCATTGTGATGATATGTGTCATGGAGCATTGTGATGACAGGGGCATGGAGCATTGGTCTTACACGTTTCATAGATTATTGTGATGACAGTGGACATGGTGCATTGTGATGACAAGGGCATGGAGCATTGTGAGGAGAAGGTCATAGAGTATTGTGAAGAGATGTGTCAGGGAGCATTGTGATGACATATGTCATGGTCCATTGCGATGACAACGGCAGGGAGCATTTAGATGCCAAATGTAATGGAGGATTGTGATGACAAATATAATGAAGCATTGTGATGACTAGGGCTTGGAGCATTATGATGACAAGGGCCATTGAGAATTTTCATGACAAGGTCGTGAAGCATTGTGATGACAAGGTCCTGGAGTTTTGTGAATAGAAAAACATGGAGCCTTGTGAAGACAAGTCTCAGGGAGCATACTGATGGAAATGAGCATGGAGCATTCTGATTACAAGGGTCTTGGAACATTGTGATAAGAAGGGCATGAAGCATTTTGATTAAAAAGCGATGGAGCATTGCTCTAATAAGTTTCATGGATTATTGTGATGACAGATGGAATGGCACATTGTGATGACAAGGGCATGGAGCATTGTGATGACCAGGTCAGGCATTATGGTGAAGACAGGTGTCAGGGTGCATTGTGATGACATATGTAATGGCCCATTGTGATGACAATGGCATGGCACATTGTGATACCAGGTGTCATGGAGGAGTCTGATGACAAGTGTCAAGGAGCATTGTGATGACAAGTGTCATGGAGGATTCCGATGTCAAAAGTAATGGAGCATTGTGATGACAAAGTCTTGGAGCATTGTGATGACAAGGGTCATGGAGGATTCCGATGTCAAAGGTAATGGAGCTTGTGATGACAATGTCTTGGAGCATTGTGATGACAAGGGTCATGGAGCATTCTGATGACCAGCTTGTGGAGTATTTTGTTGACAATGGCATGGAGCATTGTGATGATAACGGCATGGGGCATTGTGATGAAAAAGGCATGGAGCATTTTCGTGAAAGGGTTCAAGGAGCATTCTGACGACAAGTATCAGGGAGCATTGTGATGACAAGTGTATTGAGAATTGTGATGACAAAGGTCGTGGAGCATTGTGATGAAAAAGGCATGGAGTATTTGATGACAGGCATCATGGAGCGTTGTGATGACAAGTGCTATGGAACATTGTGATCACAAGGGTTTGGAGCATTGTGATGACAGAGGTCATGGATCATTTTGATTTCAAGGAGCATGGAGCATTGTGATGACAAGGGCATGAAGCAATGTGATCCCAATGTTCATGGATGATTGTGATGAAAATGGTAAATGGGTATTGTGATGACAAGCGCATAGAGCATGGTAATGACAAGGTCATGTAGCATTTTGCTGACAAAGGCATGGAGCATTGTGATGACAGGTGTCATGGAGCACTGTGATGACAAGCGTCACGGAGCATTGTGAATAGAGGGGTCATGGAGCATTGGGATGACAAGGGCATGGATCATTGTGATGACAAGTGTCATGGAGCATTGGGCTGAAAATATTCATGGAGTATGGTGATGACAGGGGTAATGGAGCATTGTGATGACAAGAATCCCGGATCATTGTGTTGTCAGGTGTCATGGAGTGTTGTGATACAGTGATCATGGAGCATTGTGATGATACTGGTCATGGAGCATTGTGATGAGAATGTCATGGAGCATTGGCCTGAAAATGTTCATGGAGAATTGTGATGACAGGGGTCATGGAGCATTGTGATGACAAGGGAAGGGAGCATGCTGATGAAAATGTCTTGGAGCATTGTGATGAGATGAACATGGCGACTTGTGATGACAAGTTTCATGGAGCATTCTGATGAAAAGGGGCATGGAGCATTGTGATTACAGGGGTCTTGCAGCATTGTGATGATAATGGCATGGAGCATTGTGAGGAGAAGGCCATGGAGCATTCTGATGACATGCGTCATGGAGCTTTGTGATAACAAGGGCATGGAGCCTTGTGATGACAAGGCCGTGGAACATTGTGATCGCAGAGTCATGGAGCATGGTTATGACAGGGGTAATGGAGCATTGTGATGAGAAGGGCATGGAGCATTGTGATTACAAGTTTTATGGAGCATTGCGATGACAAATATGTGGACCGTTGGGAGAAAATGCACGTGGCACATTGTGATGACAAGGGTCATGGAGCATTTTTCTGACAAAGGCATGGAACACTGTGATGACAAGGGTCACGCAGCTTTGAGATGAAATGTTCATGGAGCATTGTGGTTAAAAAGGTCACAGAGCCTTGTGATGACGCAGGCATGGACCACTGTGATGACAAACATTATGAAGCATTGTGATGACTGGAGTCACGGAGCACTGTGTTGACAGGGGTCATGGAGCATTGTGATGACATGTGTCATGGAGCATTGTGCTGACAAGCGCATGGAGCATTGTGATGACAAGGGTCACGGATCATTGTGCTGAGAAAGGCATAGAGCATTGTGATGACAAGGTTCAAAGAGCATTGTGATGAAAAGTTCATGGATCAATTTGGTTAAAAAGCTCACAGAGAGTGATGATGACGAGGGCTTGGACCATTGTGGTGACAAAGGTCATGAAGCATTGTGATGACTGGAGTCAAAGAGCATTGTGATGGCAGGGGTCATGGAGCATTGTGATAACAAGGGCATGGAGCATTGTGTTGCCAGGGGCATGGAGTATCGGTCTGACAAGTTTCATGGATTATTGCGATGACATTTGGAATGGTGCATTCTGATGACAAGGGCATGGAGCATTGTGATGACCAGGTTATGCAGTATTGTGAAGAGAGGTGTCAGGGAGCATTGTGATGACATATGTATGGCCTATTGTGATAAAAATGGCATGGAGCATTGTGATGCCAAATGTCATGGAGAATTCTGATGACAAAGGTAATGGAGCATTGTGATGACAATGGCTTGGAGCATTGTGATGACAAGTGTCAGAGAGCATTGTGCTGACAAGTGCATGGAGAATTGTGATGACAAGGGTCATGGAGCATTCTGATGACAAATTTGTGGAGTATTTTGATGACAATGGCATGGAGATTTGTGATGAAAACGGCATGGGACATTGTGATGGAAAAGGCCTGGAGACTTTTCGTGACAGGGTTCAAGGAGCATTCTGACGACAAGTGTCAGGAAGCATTGTGATGACAAGTGTATTGAGAATTGTGATGACGGATGTCATGGAGCATTGTGATGAGAAGCCATGGATAATTGTGATGATGATCGTCATGGTGTGTTGTGATGATAAGTGTTATGGAACATTGTGATCACATGGGTTTGGAGCATTATGATGTCAGAGGTCATGCAGAATTTTGATTTCATTGTGATGACAATAGCCTGAAGCATTATGATGATGGGCATGGTGCATTGTGATGACAGGGTTCATGGAGCATTGAGATGCAAAGTGGCATGGAGCATTGTGATTACAGGGGTCTTGGAGAATTGTGATGACAAGGGCATCGAGCATTGTGATGAGAAGGCCATCTAACATTCTGATGACATGCGTCATGGAGTTTATGATGACAAGGGCATGGAGCATTGTGATGACAAGGGTCATGGAGCCTTGTGATGAAAAGGCCGTGGAACACTGTGATGGCAGTGGTCATGGAGCATTGTTATGACAGAGGTAATGGAGCAATTTGATGAGAAGGACATTGAGCATTGGTCTGAAATATTTCATGGATTATTGTGATGAGAGTGTGCATGGAGCATTGTGATGACAAGGGCACGGAACACTGTGATACATGGGTCATGGAGGATTGTAATGACAAGGGCATGGAGCATTGTGATGAGACGGACATCGAGCATTGTGATGAAAAGTGTCATGGAGCTTTGTAATGACAAGTGCATGGAGCAATGTGATGAGAGGGTTTATGGAGCATTGTGATGACAATGACATGGAGCATTGTGATGCCAAGGGTCATGGAGTTTGTGATGACAAAGTTCATAGAGCATTTTGATGACAAGGATGTGGTGCATTGTGATGAGAATTGCAGGGAGCATTTTGATGACAGGGTCATGCAGCAATTTGATGAAAAGTGTAATGGAACATTTTGATGACAGGGGTTATAGAACATTGTGATGCCAGGGGTCATGGAGCTTTGGGATGAAAAGGGTCATGGAACATTTTGATGACACGGGTTATGGAACATTGTGATGTCAGGGGTCATGGAACATTGTGCTGATAAGGGGATGTAGCATTGTGATGACAGGGGTCATGGAACACTGTGTTTACAGGGGTGAGGTAGGATTGTGATAACTAGTGATGGAATATTGTGATATCTCAGGTGACAGAGCATTTGGATGAGAAGTGCATGGAGCATTGTGATTACAATGTTTATGGAGCATAGCGATGACAAGGTTGTTTATCAATGTGATGAAAAGCGTGTGGCACATTGTGATGACAAGGGTCAGGGAGCATTGTTCTGACAAACGCATGGAGCATTGTGATGACAAGGGTCACGGAGCATTGTGATAAATAGTCATGGAGTATTGTGGTTACAAATGACACAGAGCCTTTTGATGACGCAAGCATGGACCGCTGTGTTGACAAACGTTATGAAGCATTGTGATGACTGGAGTCACGGAGCATTGTGATGACAGGGGTCATGGAGCATTGTGATGATATGTGTCATGGAGCATTGTGATGACAGGGGCATGGAGCATTGGTCTTACACGTTTCATAGATTATTGTGATGACAGTGGACATGGTGCATTGTGATGACAAGGGCATGGAGCATTGTGAGGAGAAGGTCATAGAGTATTGTGAAGAGATGTGTCAGGGAGCATTGTGATGACATATGTCATGGTCCATTGCGATGACAACGGCAGGGAGCATTTAGATGCCAAATGTAATGGAGGATTGTGATGACAAATATAATGAAGCATTGTGATGACTAGGGCTTGGAGCATTATGATGACAAGGGCCATTGAGAATTTTCATGACAAGGTCGTGAAGCATTGTGATGACAAGGTCCTGGAGTTTTGTGAATAGAAAAACATGGAGCCTTGTGAAGACAAGTCTCAGGGAGCATACTGATGGAAATGAGCATGGAGCATTCTGATTACAAGGGTCTTGGAACATTGTGATAAGAAGGGCATGAAGCATTTTGATTAAAAAGCGATGGAGCATTGCTCTAATAAGTTTCATGGATTATTGTGATGACAGATGGAATGGCACATTGTGATGACAAGGGCATGGAGCATTGTGATGACCAGGTCAGGCATTATGGTGAAGACAGGTGTCAGGGTGCATTGTGATGACATATGTAATGGCCCATTGTGATGACAATGGCATGGCACATTGTGATACCAGGTGTCATGGAGGAGTCTGATGACAAGTGTCAAGGAGCATTGTGATGACAAGTGTCATGGAGGATTCCGATGTCAAAAGTAATGGAGCATTGTGATGACAAAGTCTTGGAGCATTGTGATGACAAGGGTCATGGAGGATTCCGATGTCAAAGGTAATGGAGCTTGTGATGACAATGTCTTGGAGCATTGTGATGACAAGGGTCATGGAGCATTCTGATGACCAGCTTGTGGAGTATTTTGTTGACAATGGCATGGAGCATTGTGATGATAACGGCATGGGGCATTGTGATGAAAAAGGCATGGAGCATTTTCGTGAAAGGGTTCAAGGAGCATTCTGACGACAAGTATCAGGGAGCATTGTGATGACAAGTGTATTGAGAATTGTGATGACAAAGGTCGTGGAGCATTGTGATGAAAAAGGCATGGAGTATTTGATGACAGGCATCATGGAGCGTTGTGATGACAAGTGCTATGGAACATTGTGATCACAAGGGTTTGGAGCATTGTGATGACAGAGGTCATGGATCATTTTGATTTCAAGGAGCATGGAGCATTGTGATGACAAGGGCATGAAGCAATGTGATCCCAATGTTCATGGATGATTGTGATGAAAATGGTAAATGGGTATTGTGATGACAAGCGCATAGAGCATGGTAATGACAAGGTCATGTAGCATTTTGCTGACAAAGGCATGGAGCATTGTGATGACAGGTGTCATGGAGCACTGTGATGACAAGCGTCACGGAGCATTGTGAATAGAGGGGTCATGGAGCATTGGGATGACAAGGGCATGGATCATTGTGATGACAAGTGTCATGGAGCATTGGGCTGAAAATATTCATGGAGTATGGTGATGACAGGGGTAATGGAGCATTGTGATGACAAGAATCCCGGATCATTGTGTTGTCAGGTGTCATGGAGTGTTGTGATACAGTGATCATGGAGCATTGTGATGATACTGGTCATGGAGCATTGTGATGAGAATGTCATGGAGCATTGGCCTGAAAATGTTCATGGAGAATTGTGATGACAGGGGTCATGGAGCATTGTGATGACAAGGGAAGGGAGCATGCTGATGAAAATGTCTTGGAGCATTGTGATGAGATGAACATGGCGACTTGTGATGACAAGTTTCATGGAGCATTCTGATGAAAAGGGGCATGGAGCATTGTGATTACAGGGGTCTTGCAGCATTGTGATGATAATGGCATGGAGCATTGTGAGGAGAAGGCCATGGAGCATTCTGATGACATGCGTCATGGAGCTTTGTGATAACAAGGGCATGGAGCCTTGTGATGACAAGGCCGTGGAACATTGTGATCGCAGAGTCATGGAGCATGGTTATGACAGGGGTAATGGAGCATTGTGATGAGAAGGGCATGGAGCATTGTGATTACAAGTTTTATGGAGCATTGCGATGACAAATATGTGGACCGTTGGGAGAAAATGCACGTGGCACATTGTGATGACAAGGGTCATGGAGCATTTTTCTGACAAAGGCATGGAACACTGTGATGACAAGGGTCACGCAGCTTTGAGATGAAATGTTCATGGAGCATTGTGGTTAAAAAGGTCACAGAGCCTTGTGATGACGCAGGCATGGACCACTGTGATGACAAACATTATGAAGCATTGTGATGACTGGAGTCACGGAGCACTGTGTTGACAGGGGTCATGGAGCATTGTGATGACATGTGTCATGGAGCATTGTGCTGACAAGCGCATGGAGCATTGTGATGACAAGGGTCACGGATCATTGTGCTGAGAAAGGCATAGAGCATTGTGATGACAAGGTTCAAAGAGCATTGTGATGAAAAGTTCATGGATCAATTTGGTTAAAAAGCTCACAGAGAGTGATGATGACGAGGGCTTGGACCATTGTGGTGACAAAGGTCATGAAGCATTGTGATGACTGGAGTCAAAGAGCATTGTGATGGCAGGGGTCATGGAGCATTGTGATAACAAGGGCATGGAGCATTGTGTTGCCAGGGGCATGGAGTATCGGTCTGACAAGTTTCATGGATTATTGCGATGACATTTGGAATGGTGCATTCTGATGACAAGGGCATGGAGCATTGTGATGACCAGGTTATGCAGTATTGTGAAGAGAGGTGTCAGGGAGCATTGTGATGACATATGTATGGCCTATTGTGATAAAAATGGCATGGAGCATTGTGATGCCAAATGTCATGGAGAATTCTGATGACAAAGGTAATGGAGCATTGTGATGACAATGGCTTGGAGCATTGTGATGACAAGTGTCAGAGAGCATTGTGCTGACAAGTGCATGGAGAATTGTGATGACAAGGGTCATGGAGCATTCTGATGACAAATTTGTGGAGTATTTTGATGACAATGGCATGGAGATTTGTGATGAAAACGGCATGGGACATTGTGATGGAAAAGGCCTGGAGACTTTTCGTGACAGGGTTCAAGGAGCATTCTGACGACAAGTGTCAGGAAGCATTGTGATGACAAGTGTATTGAGAATTGTGATGACGGATGTCATGGAGCATTGTGATGAGAAGCCATGGATAATTGTGATGATGATCGTCATGGTGTGTTGTGATGATAAGTGTTATGGAACATTGTGATCACATGGGTTTGGAGCATTATGATGTCAGAGGTCATGCAGAATTTTGATTTCATTGTGATGACAATAGCCTGAAGCATTATGATGATGGGCATGGTGCATTGTGATGACAGGGTTCATGGAGCATTGAGATGCAAAGTGGCATGGAGCATTGTGATTACAGGGGTCTTGGAGAATTGTGATGACAAGGGCATCGAGCATTGTGATGAGAAGGCCATCTAACATTCTGATGACATGCGTCATGGAGTTTATGATGACAAGGGCATGGAGCATTGTGATGACAAGGGTCATGGAGCCTTGTGATGAAAAGGCCGTGGAACACTGTGATGGCAGTGGTCATGGAGCATTGTTATGACAGAGGTAATGGAGCAATTTGATGAGAAGGACATTGAGCATTGGTCTGAAATATTTCATGGATTATTGTGATGAGAGTGTGCATGGAGCATTGTGATGACAAGGGCACGGAACACTGTGATACATGGGTCATGGAGGATTGTAATGACAAGGGCATGGAGCATTGTGATGAGACGGACATCGAGCATTGTGATGAAAAGTGTCATGGAGCTTTGTAATGACAAGTGCATGGAGCAATGTGATGAGAGGGTTTATGGAGCATTGTGATGACAATGACATGGAGCATTGTGATGCCAAGGGTCATGGAGTTTGTGATGACAAAGTTCATAGAGCATTTTGATGACAAGGATGTGGTGCATTGTGATGAGAATTGCAGGGAGCATTTTGATGACAGGGTCATGCAGCAATTTGATGAAAAGTGTAATGGAACATTTTGATGACAGGGGTTATAGAACATTGTGATGCCAGGGGTCATGGAGCTTTGGGATGAAAAGGGTCATGGAACATTTTGATGACACGGGTTATGGAACATTGTGATGTCAGGGGTCATGGAACATTGTGCTGATAAGGGGATGTAGCATTGTGATGACAGGGGTCATGGAACACTGTGTTTACAGGGGTGAGGTAGGATTGTGATAACTAGTGATGGAATATTGTGATATCTCAGGTGACAGAGCATTTGGATGAGAAGTGCATGGAGCATTGTGATTACAATGTTTATGGAGCATAGCGATGACAAGGTTGTTTATCAATGTGATGAAAAGCGTGTGGCACATTGTGATGACAAGGGTCAGGGAGCATTGTTCTGACAAACGCATGGAGCATTGTGATGACAAGGGTCACGGAGCATTGTGATAAATAGTCATGGAGTATTGTGGTTACAAATGACACAGAGCCTTTTGATGACGCAAGCATGGACCGCTGTGTTGACAAACGTTATGAAGCATTGTGATGACTGGAGTCACGGAGCATTGTGATGACAGGGGTCATGGAGCATTGTGATGATATGTGTCATGGAGCATTGTGATGACAGGGGCATGGAGCATTGGTCTTACACGTTTCATAGATTATTGTGATGACAGTGGACATGGTGCATTGTGATGACAAGGGCATGGAGCATTGTGAGGAGAAGGTCATAGAGTATTGTGAAGAGATGTGTCAGGGAGCATTGTGATGACATATGTCATGGTCCATTGCGATGACAACGGCAGGGAGCATTTAGATGCCAAATGTAATGGAGGATTGTGATGACAAATATAATGAAGCATTGTGATGACTAGGGCTTGGAGCATTATGATGACAAGGGCCATTGAGAATTTTCATGACAAGGTCGTGAAGCATTGTGATGACAAGGTCCTGGAGTTTTGTGAATAGAAAAACATGGAGCCTTGTGAAGACAAGTCTCAGGGAGCATACTGATGGAAATGAGCATGGAGCATTCTGATTACAAGGGTCTTGGAACATTGTGATAAGAAGGGCATGAAGCATTTTGATTAAAAAGCGATGGAGCATTGCTCTAATAAGTTTCATGGATTATTGTGATGACAGATGGAATGGCACATTGTGATGACAAGGGCATGGAGCATTGTGATGACCAGGTCAGGCATTATGGTGAAGACAGGTGTCAGGGTGCATTGTGATGACATATGTAATGGCCCATTGTGATGACAATGGCATGGCACATTGTGATACCAGGTGTCATGGAGGAGTCTGATGACAAGTGTCAAGGAGCATTGTGATGACAAGTGTCATGGAGGATTCCGATGTCAAAAGTAATGGAGCATTGTGATGACAAAGTCTTGGAGCATTGTGATGACAAGGGTCATGGAGGATTCCGATGTCAAAGGTAATGGAGCTTGTGATGACAATGTCTTGGAGCATTGTGATGACAAGGGTCATGGAGCATTGTGATGAGAAAGGCATAGAGCATTGTGATGACAAGGGTCAAAGAGCATTGTGATGAAAATTTCATGGAGCATTGTGGATAAAAATGTCACAGAGACTGTTGATGACGAGGGCATGGACCATTGTGATGACAAAGGTCATGAAGCATTGTGATGACTGGAGTCATGGAGCATTGTGAAGACTGGGTTCATGGAGCATTGTGATAACAAGGGCATGGAGCATTGTGATGACAACGGCATGGAAGTTTTGTCTAAGTTTCATGGATTATTGTGATGACAGTTGGAATGGCGCATTCTGATGAAAAGGGCATGGAGCATTGTGATGATCAGATCATGCAGTATTGTGAAGACAGGGGTCAGGGAGCATTGTGATGACATATGTAATGGTCCATTGTGATGACAATGGCATGGAGCATTGTGATGACAAGTGTCATGGAGGATTCTGATGACAAATGTAATGGAGCATTGTGATGACAATGGCTTGGAGCATTGTGATGACAAGGGTCAGGGAGCATTGTGCTGAAAAGTGCATGGAGAATTGTGATGACAAGTGTCATGGAGCATTCTGATGAAAAGCTTGTGGAGTATTTTGATGACAATGGCATGGAGCATTGTGATGAAAACAGCATGGGGATTTGTGAGGAAAAAGGCATGGAGCCTTTTCGTGACAGGGTTCAAGGAGCATTCTGATGACAAGTGTCAGGGAGCATTGTCATGACATGTATATTGAGAATTGTGATGACAATTGTCATGGAGCATTGTGATGTAAAGGGCATGGAGTATTGTGATGACAGGCATCATGGAGCGTTGTGATGACAAGTATAATGCAACACTGTGATCACAAGGTTTTGGAGCATTGTGATGACAGAGGTCATGGATCATTTTGATTTCAAGGAGCATGGGGCTTTGTGATGACAAGGACATGAAGCAATGTGATCTCAAGTTTCATGGAGGGTTGTGATGACAATGGTAATGGAGTATTGGGATGACAAGCACATAGAGCATTGTAATGACAATGTCATGAAGCATTTTGCTCACAAAGGCATGGAGCATTGTGATGACAGGTGTCATGGAGCACTGTGATGAAAAGCGTCATGGAGCATTGTGAATACAGGGGTTATGGAGCATTGCGATGACAAAGGCATGGATCATTGTGATGACAAGTGTCCTGGAGCATTGTGATGACTAGGGAATGGAACATTGTGATGAAAAGAGTCACAGATCATTGTGCTGTCAGGTGTCATGGAGTGTTGTGATGACAGTGGTCATGGAGAATTGTGATGATATTGGTCATGGAGCATTGCGATGACAAGCGAATGGAGCATGGTGATGACAATGTCCTGGAACATTTTGATGAGAAGACCATGGAGACTTTTGATGAGAAGTCTCATGGAGCATTCTGTTGAAAAGGGGCATGGAGAATTGTGATTACAGGGGTCTTGGAGCATTGTGATGACAAGGGCATGGATCATGATGATGAGAAGGCCATGGAACATTCTGATGACATGCGTCCAGGAGCTTTGTGATGACAAGGGCATGGAGCATTGTGATTAAAGGGGTCTTGGAGCATTGTGATGAAAAGGGCATGGATCATTGTGATGAAAAAGGCATGGAGCCTTGTCATGACAGGTTTCAAGGAGCATACTGAAGACAAGTGTCAGGGAGCATTGTGATGACAAGTGTATTGAGCATTGTGATGACAAAAATCATAGAGCACTGTGATGAGGAGGCCATGGATAATTGTGATGATGAGCGTCATGGGGTGTTGTGATGATAAGTGTTATGGCACATTGTGATCACAAGGGTTCGGAGTATTATGATGACAGAGATCATGGAGCATTTTGATTTCATTGTGATGACAATAGCCTGAAGCATTATGATGAAGGGCATGGTGCATTGTGATGACAGGGTTCATGGAGCACTGATATGAAAAGGGGCATGGAGCATTGTGATTATAATGGTCTTGGAGCATTGTGATGACAAGGGCATGGAGCACTGTGATGAGAAGGCCATGGAACATTCTGTTGACACGCGTCATGGAGTTTTGTGATGAAAAGTGCATGGAGCATTTTGATTTCAGGCGTCTTGAGCATGGTGATGTCAATTGTCATGGAACCATGTGATGACTAGGCCGTGGAACATTGTGATGGCGGGGGTCATGGTGCATTGTTATGAAAGGGGTAATGGAGCATTGTGATGAGAAGGACATGGAATATTGGTCTGAAATGTTTCATGAATTATTGTGATGAGAGTGGGCATGGAGCATTGTGATGACAAGTGTACGGAACACTATAATACATGGGTCATGCAGGAATGTAATGACAGGGCATGGAGCATTGTGATGAGAAGGGCATGGAGCATTGTGATGACACGTGTCATGGAGCATTGTGATGACAAGGGCATGGAGCAATGTTATGAGAGGGTTCATGGAGCATTGTGATGCCAAGGGTCATGGAGTTTTGTGATGACAAGTCATGGAGCATTATGATGACAAGGGCATGGTGCATTGTGATGAGAAGGGCAGGGAGCATTTTGATGACCGGGTCATGCAGCAATTTGATGAAATGTGTAATGGAATATTTTGATGGCACGGGTTATAGAACATTGTGATGTCAGTGGTCTTGGAGCTTTGGGATGAAGAGGGTCATGGAGCATTTTGATGACAGGGGTTATGGAACATTGTGATGTCAGGGGTCATGGAACCTTGTGATGGTAAGCGGATGTTGCATTGTGATGACAGTGTCATGGAACATTGTTATTACATGGGTGAGGTAGTATTGTGATGACTAGTGATGGAACACTGTGATATCTCTGGTGAGAGAGCATTTGGATGAGAAGTGCATGGACCATTGTGATTACAATGTTTATGGAGCATTGCAATGAAAAGGTTTTGGACCGTTGTGATGAAATGCGCATGGCACATTGTGATGACAATGGTCATAGACCATTGTTCTGACAAAGACATGGAGCACTGCGATGACAAGGGTCGCAGAGAATTGTGATGAAAAGTTCATGGAGCATTGTGGTTACAAAGATCACAGAGCCTTGTGATGAGTCGGGCATGGACCATTGTGATGACAAACGTTATGAAGCATTGTGATGACTGGTTTCATGGAGCGTTGTGATGACAGGGGTCATGGAGCATTGTGATGACAAGGGCATGGAGCATTGTGATGACAGGGGCATGGATCATTGGTCTGACAAGTTTCATAGATTATTGTGATGAGAGTGGGCATGGTGCATTGTGATGACAAGGGCATGGAGCATTGTGATGAGAATGTCACTGAGTATTGTGAAGACAGTTGTCAGGGAGCATTGTGATGACATATGTCATGGTCCATTGTGATGACAATGGCTTGGACATTGTGATGCCAAAAGTAATGGAGGATTGTGATGACAAATATAATGGAGCATTGTGATGACTAGGGCTTGGAGCATTATGATGACAAGGGCCATTGAAAATTTTCATGACAAGGTCTTGAAGCATTGTGATGACAAGGTCCTGGAGCACTGTGATGACAAAACCATGGAGCCTTGTGATGAGAATTCTCATGGAGCATACTGATGAAATGGGGCATGGAGCATTGTCATTACAGGGGTCTTGGAACATTGTGATGACAAGGGCATGGAACATTGTGAGGAGAAGACCAAGGAGCATTCTGATGGCATGCGTCATTGAGCTTGGTGATGAGAAGGGCATGGAGCATTGTGATTACATGGGTCTTGGAGCATTGTGATGAAAAGAGCATGGATCATTGTGATGAAAAAGGCATGGAGCCTTCTCATGACAGGGTTCAAGGAGCATACAGACAACAAGTGTCAGGGAGCATTTTGATGACAAGTGTATTGAGCATTGTGATGACAAAGCCATGGAGAACTGTGATGACAGGTGTCATGGAGCACTGTGATGACAAGCGTCATGGAGGATTCTGATGACAAAGGTAATGGAGCATTGTGATGACAATGGCTTGGAGCATTGTGATTACAAGGGTCACGGAGCATTGTGCTGGCAAGTGCATGGAGAATTGTGTTGACAATGGTCATGGAGCATTTTGATGACTGGGGTTATGGAACATTGTGATGTCAGGGGTCATGGAACATTGTGATGATAAGGGGATGTAGCATTGTGATGACAGGGTCAAGAAACCTTGTTATTACAGGGGTGAGGGAGTATTGTGATGACTAGTGATGGAACATTGTGATATCTCTGGTGAGAGAGCATTTTGATGAGAAATGCATGGACCATTTTGACTACAACGTTTATGGAGCATTGCAATGACAAGGTTGTGGACCGTTGTGATGAAATGCGCGTGGCACATTGTGATGACAATGGTCATGGAGCATAGTTCTGACAAAGACATGGAGCATTGTGATGACAAGTGTCACAGAGAATTGTGATGAAATGTTCATAGAGCATTGTGGTTACAAAGGTCACAGAGCCTTGTGATGACGCTGGCATGGATCACTGTGATGACAAACGTTATGAAGCATTGTGATGACTGGAGTCACGGAGCACTGTGATGACAGGGGTCATGGAGCATTGTAATGACAAGAGCATGGAGCATTGTTATGACAGGAGAATGGAGCATTCGTCTAACAAATTTCATAGATTATTGTGATGACAGTGGGCATGGAGCATTGTGATGAGAAGGTCATGGATTATTGCGAAGAAAGTTGTCAGGGACCATTGTGATGATATATGTCATGGTCCATTGTGATGACAATGGCATGGAACACTGTGATGCCGAATGTAATGGAGGACTGTGATGACAAATATAATGGAGCATTGTGATGACTAGGGCTTGGAGCATTATGATGACAAGGGCCATTGAGAATTTTCATGACAAGGTCGTGAAGCATTGTGATGACAAGGTCCTGGAGCATTGTGATAACAAATCTATGGAGCCTTGTGATGACAAGTCTCATGGAGCATACTGATGAAAATGGGCATGGAGCATTGTGATTACAGGGGTCTTGGAACATTGTGATGACAAGAGTCACAGATCATTTTGTTGTCAGTTGTCATGGAGTGTTGTGATGACAGTGGTCATGGAGCATTGTGATGATATTGGCCATGGAGCATTGTGATGAGTAGGTCGTTGAGCATTGGGCTGGAAATGTTCATGGGCTATTGTGATGACAGGGGTCATGGAGCATTGTGATGACAAGGGAATGGAGCATGGTGATGACAAGGTCCTGGAGCATTGTGATGAGAAGTCCATGGAGACTTGTGATGACAAGTTTCATGGAGCATTCTGATGAAAAGGGGCATGGTGCATTGTGATTACAGGGGTCTTGGAGCACTGTGATGACAAGGGCATGGAGTATTGTGATGAGAAGGCCATGAAGCATTCTGATAAGCGTCATGGAGCTTTTTGATGACAAGGGCATGGAACATTGTGATTACAGGGATCTTGGAGCATTGTGATGAAAAGGTCATGGATTATTGTGATGAAAAATGCATGGAGCCTTGTCATTACAGGGTTCAAGGAGCATACTGACGACAAATGTCAGGGAGCATTGTGATGACATGTGTATTGAGCATTGTGATGACAAAGATAATGGAGAATTGTGATGAGAAGTCCATGGATAATTGTGATGATGAGCGTCATGGCGTGTTGTGATGATAAGTGCTATGGAACATTGTGATCACAAGAGTTTTGAGCATTATGATGACACAGGTCATGGAGAATATTGATTTCATTGTGATGACAATTGCCTGAAGCATTATGATGATGGGCATGGTGCATTGTGATGACAGGGTTCATGGAGCATTAAGATGAAAAGGGGCATAGAGCATTGTGTTTACAGGGGTCTTGGAGCATTGTGATGACAAGGGCATGGAGCATTGTGATGAGAAGGCCGTGGAACTTTCTGATGACATGCGTCAAGGAGCTTTGTAATGACAAGGGCATGGAGCATTGTGATTACAGGGGTCTCCAGCATTGTAATGACAAGTGTCATGGAACCTTGTGATGACCAGGCCGTGGAACTTTGTGATGGCAGGTATCATGGTGCATTGTAATGACAGAGGTAATGGAGCATTGTGATGAGAAGGGCATGGAACATTGGTCTGAAATGTTTCATGGATTATTGTGATGAGAGTGGGCATGGAGCATTGTAATGACAAGGGTACGGAACACTATGATACATGGGTCATGCAGGATTGTAATTACAAGGACATGGAGCATTGTGATGAGAAGGACATCGAGCATTGTGATGACATGTGTCATGGAGCTTTGTGATGACAAGGGCATGGAGCAATGTGATGAGAGGTTTCATGGAGCTTTGTGATGACAATGATATGGAGCTTTGTGATGACAAGACATGGAGCATTTTGATGACAAGGGCATGGTGCATTCTGATGAGAAGGGCAGTGAGCATTCTGATGACAGGTTCATGCAGCAATTTGATTAAAAGTGTAATGGAATATTTTGATAGCAGGGGTTATAGATCATTATGATGTCAGGGTTCTTGGAGCTTTGGGATGAAAAGGGTCATGGAGCATTTTGATGTCATGGGTCATGGAACATTGTGATGATAAGGGGAGGTAGCAGTGTGATGACAGTGTAATGGAGCATTGTGATTACAGTGGTGAGGGAGTATTGTGATGACGAGATGGAACACATTGATATCTCTGGCGAGAGAGCATTTTGATGAGAAGTGCATGGATCATTGTGATTACAAGTTTTATGGAGCATTGCAATGACAAAGTAGAGGACCATTGTGATGAAGTGCGCATGGAACACTGTGAAGACAATGGTCATGAAGCATTGTTCTGACAAGGCCATGGAGCATTGTGATGACAAGGGTCACAGAGAATTGTGATGAAATGTTCATGGAGCATTGTGGTTACAAATGTCACAGAGTCTTGTCATGACGCGGCAATGGACCATTGTGATGACAAACGTTTTGAAGCGTTGAGATGACTGGAGTCACGGAGCATAGTGATGACAGGACTCATGGAGTATTGTGATGACATGTGTCATGGATCATTGTGCTGACAAGCGCATGGAGCATTGTGAAAACAAGGGCATGGAGCATTGTGATGACAAGGGCATGGAACATTGGTCTAATATGTTTCATGGATTATTGTGATGACAGTTGGAATGGCGCATTTTGATGACACGGGCATGGACCATTGTGATGACAAACGTTATGAAGCATTGTGATGACTGGAGTCACGGAGCATTGTGATGACAGGGGTCATGGAGCATTGTGATGGCATGTGTCAATGAGCATTGTGCTGACAAGTGCATGGAGCATTGTGATGACAAGGGTCATGGAGCTTGTGATGACATGTGTCATGGAGCATTGTGCTGACAAGCGCATGGAGCATTGTGATGACAATTGTCATGGAGCATTGTGTTGAGAAAGGCATAGAGCATTGTGATGACAAGGGTCAAAGAGCATTGTGATGAAAAGTTCATGGATCATTTTGGTTAAAAAGCTCACAGAGACTGATGATGACGAGTGCATGGACCATTGTGGTGACAAAGGTCATGAAGCATTGTGAGGACTGGAGTCACAGAGCATTGTGATGGCAGGGGTCATGGAGCATTGTGATAACAAGGGCATGGAGCATTGTGATGACCAGGGAATGGATCATTTGTCTAATAAGTTTCAGCGATTATTGCAATGACAGTTGGAAAGGCACATTGTGATGACAAGGGCATGGAGCATTGTGATGGCCAGGTCATGCAGTATTGTGAACACAGGTGTTAGGGAGCATTGTGATGACATATGTAATGGCCCATTGTGATGACAATGTCATGGAGCACTGGGATGCCAAGTGTCATGGAGGATTCTGATGACAAAGGTAATGGAGCATTGTGATGACAATGGTTTGGAGCATTGTGATGACAAGGGTCAGGGAGCATTGTGCTGACAAGTGCATGGGGAATTGTGATGACAAGGGTCATGGAGCATTCTGAGGACAAGCTTGTGGAGTATTTTGATGACAATGGCATGGAGCATTGTGAAGAAAACGGCATGGCGCATTGTGATGAAAAAGGCATGGAGCCTTTTCGTGACAGGGTTCAAGGAGCATTCTGATGACAAGTGTCAGGGAGCATTGTGATGACAAGTGTATTGAGAATTGTGATGACAAAGGTCATGGAGCATTGTGATGAAAAGGGCCTGGAGTATTGTGATGACAGGCATCATGGAGCGTTGTGATGACAAGTGTTATGGAACACTGTGATCACAAGGGTTTGGAGCATTGTGATGAGAGAGGTCATGGATCATTCTGATTTCAAGGAGCATGGAGCATTGTGACGACAAGGGCATGAAGGAATGTGATCCCAAGGTTCATGGAGGATTGTGATGACAATGGAAATGGAGTATTGTGATGACAAGCGCATAGAGCAGTGTAATGACAAGGTCATGTAGCATTTTGCTGACAAAGGCATGGAGCATTGTGATGACATGTGTCATGGAGCACTGTGATTACAAGTGTCACGGAGCATTGTGAATACAGGGGTCATGGAGCATTGGGATGACAAGGGCATGAATCATTTTGATGACAAGTGTCATGGAGCACTGGGCTGACAATGTTCATGGAGTGTTGTGATGACATGGGTCATGGAGCATTGTGATGACTAGGGAATGGAGCAATGTGATGACAAGAGTCCCGGATCATTGTGTTGTCAGTTGTCATGGAGTGTTGTGATGACAGTGGTCAAGGAGAATTGTGATGATATTGGCCATGGAGCATTGTGATGAGTAGGTCGTGGAGCATTGGGCTGAAAATATTCATGGATTATTGTGATGACAGGGGTCATGGAACATTGTGATGACAAGGGAATGGAGCATGGTGATGACAAGGTCCTGGAGCATTGTGATGAGAGTAGCATGGAGACTTGTGATGACAAGTCTTATGGAGCATTCTGTTGAAAAGAGGCAAGGAGCATTGTGATTACAGGGGTCTTGGAGCATTGTGATGACTAGGGCATGGAGCATTGTGATGAGAAGGCCATGGAGCATTCTGATGACATGCGTCATGGAATTTTCTGATGACAAGCGCAAGGAGCATTGTTATTACAGGGATCATGGAGCATTGTGATGAAAAGGGCATGGATCATTGTGATGAAAAAAGCATGGAGCCTTTTCATAACATGGTTCAAAGAGCATACTGACTACAAGTGTCAGGGAGCATTGTGATGACAAGTGTATTGAGCATTGTGATGACAAAGATCATGGAGCATTGTGATGAGAAGACCGTGGATAATTGTGAAGATGAGCGTCATGGGGTGTTTTGATGATAAGTGTTATGTAACATTGTGATCACAAGGGTTTGGAGCATTTTGATGACAGAGGTCATGGAGAATATTGATTTCATTGTGATGACAATAGCCTGAAGCATTTTGATGATGGGCATGGAGCATTGTGATGACAGGGTTCATGGAGCATTGAGATGAAAAGGGGCATGGAGCATTGTGATTACAAGGGTATTTGAGCATTGTGATAACAAGGGCATGGAGCATGGTGATGAGAAGGCCATGGAACATTCTGATGGCATGCGTCATGGAGCTCTGTGATGACAAGGGCATGGAGCATTGTTATTTCAGTGGTCTTGAGCATTGTGATGACAAGTGTCATGGAACCTTGTGATGACTAGGCCGTGGAACATTGTGATGGCAAGGGTCATGGTGCATTGTTACGACAGGTGTAATGGAGCATTTTGATGAGAAGGGCATGGAATATTGGTCTGAAATGTTTCATGGATTATTGTGATGAGAGTGCGCATGAAGCATTTTGAGGACAAGGGCACGGAACACTATGATACATGGGTCATGAAGGAATGTAATGACAAGGGCATGGAGCATTGTGATGAGAAGGGCATCGAGCATTGTGATGACAAGTGTCATCGAGCTTTGTGAGGACAAGGGCATTCAGCAATATTATGAGTGGGTTCTTGGAGCATTGTGATGACAATGACATGGAGCATTGTGATGCCAAGGGTCATGGAGCTTTGTGTTGACATGTCATGGAGCATTTTGATGACTAGCGCATGGGGCATTGTGATGAGAAGGGCAGGGAGCTTTTTGATGACCGGGTCATGCACCAAGTTGATGAAAAGTGTAATGGAACATTTTGATGGCAGGGGTTATAGAACATTGTGATGTCAGGTGTCTTGGAGCTTTGGGACGAAAAGGGTCATGGAGCATTTTGATGACAGGGGTTATGGAACATAGTGATGTCAGCATTCATGGAACATTGTGATGATAAAGGAATGTAGCAGTGTGATGACAGGGTCATGGATCATTGTGATTACAGGGGTGAGGGAGCATTGTGATGACTATTGACTGAACACTGTGATATCTCTGGTGAGAGAGCATTTTGACGAGAAGTGCATGGAGCATTGTGATTACAAGGTTTATGGAGCATTGCAATGACAAGGTTGTGGACCGTTGTGATGAAATGCGCGTTGCATATTGTGAAGACAATGGTCATGGAGCATTGTTCTCACAAAGACATGGAGCATTGTGATGACAAGGGTCAAAGAGAATTGTGATGAAAAGTTCATGGATGATTGTGTATAAAAAGGTCACAGAGACTTGTGATGACACGGGCATGGACCACTGTGATGACAAACGTTATGAAACATTGTGATGACTGGAGTCACGGAGCATTGTGATGACAGGGGTTATGGAGCATTGTGATGACATGTGTCTTGGAGCACTGTGCTGACAAGCGCATGGAGCACTGTGATGACAAGGGGCATGGAGCATTGTGCTGAGAAAGGCATAGAGCATTGTGATGACAAGGGTCAAAGAGCATTGTGATGAAAAGTTCATGGAGCATTTTGGTTAAAAAGCTCACAGAGACTGATGATGACGAGGGCATGGACCATTGTGATGAAAAAGGTCATGAAGCACTGTGATTACTGGAGTCACAGAGCATTGTAATGGCATGGGTCATGGACCATTGTGATAACAAGGGCATGGAGCATTGTGATGATGAGGGCATGGAGCATTGATCTAATAAGTTTCATGGATTATTGTGATGACAGTTGGAATGGCGCATTGTGATGACAAGTGCCATTGAAAATGTTCATGACAAGGTCGAGAAGCATTGTGATGACAAGGTCCTGGAGCATTGTGATGACAAATCCATGGTTGCCTTGTGATGAAAAGTCTCATGGAGCATACTGATGAAAAGGGGCATGGAGCATTGTGATTACAGTTGTCTTGGAACATTGTGATGACAAGGGCATGAAGCATTGTGAGGAGAAGACAAAGGAGCTTTTTGATGTCATGCATCCTTGAGCTTTGTGATGACAAGGGCATGGAGTATTTTGATTATATGGGTCTTGGAGCATTGTGATGAAAAGGGCATGGATCATTGTGATGAAAAATACATGGAGCCTTGTCATGACAGGTTTCAAGGAGCATACAGACAACAAGTGTCAGGGAGCATTTTGATGACAAGTGTATTGAGCACTGTGATGACAACGGTCATGGAGCATTTTGCTGAGAAAGGCATAGAGCATTGTGATGACAAGGGTCAAAGAGCATTGTGATGAAAAGTTCATGGAGCATTGTGATGACAATGAAATGTAGCATTGTGATGCCAAGGGTCATGGAGCTTTGTGATGACAAAGAACATGGAGCATTCTGATGGCACGGGCATTGTGCATTGTGATGAGAAGGGAGCTTTTTGATGACAGGGTCATGGATCAATTTGATGAAAAATGTCATGGAACATTTTGATGACAGGTTTTATGGAACACTGTGACGTCAGGTGTCATGGAGCATTTTGATGAAAAGGGTCATGGAGCATTTTGATGACAGGTGTTATGGAACATTGTGATGGCAGGGGTCATCGAACATTGTGATTATAAGTGCATGTATCATTGTGATGACAGGAGTCATGGAACATTGTGATGACAGGGGTGAGGGGGTATTGTGACCAATAGTTATGTAGCATTGGGATATCAGTGGTGAGAGAGCATTTTGATGAGAAGTGCATGGAGCATTGTGATGAGAAGTTTTATGCAGCATGGTGATGAGAAGTTTGTGGAGCACTGTGATGACAAGCGCATGGTGCATTTTGATGACATCTGTCATGGAGCATTGTGCTGACAAGAACATGGAGCATTGTGATGACAAGTGTCATGGAGTATTTTGATGACAGTTGTTATGGAACATTGTGATGGCAGGGGTCATCGAACATTGTGATTATAAGTGCATGTATCATTGTGATGACAGGAGTCATGGAACATTGTGATGACAGGGGTGAGGGGGTATTGTGACAAATAGTTATGTAGCATTGGGATATCAGTGGTGAGAGAGCATTTTGATGAGAAGTGCATGGAGCATTGTGATGAGAAGTTTTATGCAGCATGGTGATGAGAAGTTTGTGGAGCACTGTGATGACAAGCGCATGGTGCACTGTGATGACATCTGTCATGGAGCATTGTGCTGACAGGCGCATGGAGCATTGTGATGACAAAGGTCATGGAGCATTGTGCTGAGAAAGGCATAGAGCATTGTGATGTCAAGGGTCAAAGAGCATTGTGATGAAAACATCATGGAGCATTGTCATTAAAAAGGTCACAGAGACTGTTGATGATGAGGACATGGACAATTGTGATGACAAAGTTCATGAAGCATTGTGATGACTGGAGTCACGGAGCATTGTGATGACAGGGGTCATGGAGCATTGTGATAACAAGGGCATGGAGCATTGTGATGACAAGGGCATGGAGCATTGGTCTAATAAGTTTCAAGGATTCTTGCGATGACAGTTGGAGTGGCGCATTGTGATGACAAGGGCATGGAGCATTGTGATGACCAGGTCATGCAGTATTGTGAAGACAGGTGTCAGGGAGAATTGTGATGACATATGTAATGGCCCATTGTGATGACAATGGCATGGAGCATTGTGATGCCAAGAGTCATGGAGGATTCTGATGACAAAGGTAATGGAGCATTGTGATAACAATGGCTTGGAGTATTGTGATGACAAGGGTCATGGAACATTGGGCTGAAAATGTTCGTGGAGGATTGTGATGACAAGTTCATGGAGCATTGCAATGTCAAGTGGATGGAGAATTGTGATGACAACAGCATGTAACATTTTGATGAGAAGTGTCATGTAGCATTGTGATGACAAGGACGTGGAGAATTGTGATGACAAGGGACATGGAGCATTGTGATAACCCGGGCATGGTGCATTGTGATGACAGGGGACATGGAGCATTATTATGAGAACGGCCATGGTGCATTCTGACATAAGATATCACTTATGAAAGGAATGTAAACATGGCTACATATGAACTGATTTAGGGAAGAGATCAGAGTCTCAGATTTAGAAAACAATATAACGCTTGCTTAAGGGGAAAGAGAGGTGGGGAGATGCACAAAACATAAGATTTATATTAGCACAGGTACCGTTCTATAATCCAAAAACAGAAGAGACAAGCCCTACTCCTTCCTCAGTGAATGGAACTCAACATCCCTATTCCCCGCAGAGAAATATATCTGACTAGTAAGAATTTTAAAACCTATGTATTGATATGTCTCCGTAAGGGAACCAAGTGTGTCTAGAATGACATAAACATGGCAGTGAGAATCAGCTCAAACCCACTATAAAAATGAATTTCAAAACAAAACATAAAAACAGTAAAATTCTTACACAATACCTTCAGGGGTTCTGATGAAACCTGGAATGACCGTATCTACAATGACAGCTGGATGTGGCATAAGTCTGGTCACTTGGGACTGAGAGGATTGGTGAGATTGGGTGAAAAAATGCAGACCCTTTAAAGCAATAATGCCTGCCCCCCATTCCATAGTTCCCAACTCTCCAGGTAGAAGGGAATATCACTACAGTTATAACGTGTATGGGAACCTAGAGAATGGAAACCATCTGATGGTGAAAGGTTTCTAAAACTCTACTTGTACTCCAGTTTGACATTCCAACTGCTTTACTATCAATCTCCCAACTTGGAAAGTCAGCCACTATAAACTCCTGGTTCGCACAGTTGGCAAATTGTGCAGAGGATATAAGGGAAGAGAGAGAACCAATGAGAGAGTAGCTGTAGGCATTTGGACGGCCACATGTTTCTCTAATTTCCCGTCACAAAGAGGAATTAACCAAAGTCTCAGCCTGCCCCCCAGAACCAGTATAAGTCTAGAAGCAAAACTGTTGATTTGCGGTCAGCTCACAAAAACGCGAGTTGAAAAATGGAGTTCAGGGCCACAGCAATTCACTAACCTGCAGAGTTATAAAGGACTACTCGCTGCCAAAAATGTGTTGAGGGAAAGCCACGAGGCGGAAGGGAAAATGAGGAGGAATGGCATGAAACAGATTTCAAGAGGTACATTGGAATCGCCTTTAAACACAGGAAAAGCATTACAACTTCGAAAATTATGGAAATGGCCATAAAGGGCATATGGGTTTTCACGTGAATATATTCAGGAGAAAACACATATGCCCTTTTTGGACAAGCAAGCAAGCGGGCAATGCAAATATGCACTACAAAGAAGTATCACTTCCCACCGGTCAAAAGGGACATCCGCAAAAAGTGTAAAAACCAGAAAGGCAAGACAGGCCCTGGAGAACAGGGAGCCTTGTTATGCTGATGGGCGGGATGTAAATTGCCAACTGCCTCTCTGGAGGAGTGCATTGTGTTCCCTAAAAGAAGTAAACAAAAGAGCTACAGAGCCAAGGGCACTTCCAGTCTAGGGAATATACCTTGGGAAAACTGAAAATAAATAAGACAGATCGACACCAAAATTCAGGGCTGCACTGCTTAAAAAACCCTCAACTTGCGTACACCTTAAATATCCCAGGAAAGAAAAAAATGGTTCAAAAAATTGTGGTACTTACGTACGATGGAATATCCCTCAGCCATGAAATCAATGTCATAAGGCCAGTAGCAACAAAATGAGTGGATTTAGGTACGATAATTCTAAGTGAAATAAGTCACACAGAAAAAGAAACTTATCATAAGATATCACTTATGAAGATCCTGTAAACATGGCTACACATGAACTGAGTTAGGAAAGATAAGAGAGACTCATATTTAAAAAACACGCTTATGCCTGCTTAAGGGGGAAGGAGAGATGGGGTGATGCATAAAATCAGAGTTTGATATTAGTACAGGTACCTTTCCAAAAACCAAATACGGAATAGACAAGACCTACACATTCCTCAGTGAAAGGGACTCAACACCCCATATTCACCACAGAGTAATATATCTTACAAGTATGAATCTTAAAACGTATGTATTGATATGTCTCCATAAGGGAATCAAGTGTGTCTAGACTGGCATGAACATGACAGTGAGAATCAGCTCAAACCCACTATAAAAAGGAATTTCAAATACAAAACAAAAAAAACAGCGAAATTTCTTACAATTCCTTCAGGGGCTCTGATGAAACCTGAAATGACCCTATGTACAATGACAGCTGGATGTGGCATAAGGCTGGACACTTCGGACTGAGAGGATTGGTGAGATTGGGTGAGCAAATGCAGACCCCTTAAAGTAATAATGTGTGGCACCCATTCCATGGGTCCCAACTCTCCAGGTTGAAGGGAATATTACTACAGATATAACATGTATGGGAAACCTAGAGAAAGTACACTCTGTGAATACGAAAGGTTTCTAAAACTCAACTAATAGTCCCTCTGCTGGTGCTCTTTTTTGACTTTCCAACTGCTTTACTATCAATCTCCCAAATTGGAGAAACAGCCCCTTTAACTTCCTAGTATGCCCAGGTTGCCAATTTGGCAGAGGATGATAGGGAAGAGGGAGAATCACGGAGAGATTAGCTGTTAGGCGTTTGGACGGTCACATGTCACTCTAATTTCATGTCAGGAAGGAGAATTAACCAAAGACTCAGCCAAGCACAGTAAACCAGGATAGGTCGTGAAGCAGTCTTTTGGACTTGCGTTCAGCTCACAAAAACGAGTTCAAAAAAGGAGCTCAGCGGCACAGCAATTCACAAACAGGCAGAGTAATAAAGGACAACTATCATCCAAAAATCTGTTGAGTGAAGGCAACGAGGCGGACTTGAATGCGAGGCAGAATAGCAGGAAACAGATTTCAAGAGGTACATTGGAATTGCCATGAAAGAACAGGTAGAGTGCACTACTTTGTCAATGATGCACTTGGCCAAATAGGGCGTATGCATTTTCTCCTGAATATAATCAGGAGAAATCACATACGCCCTTTTTTGCCAAGCAAGTAAGCGGGCAATGCAAATCTGCACTACAAAGAAGTATCACTTCCCACCGGTCATAAGGGACATCCACAAAATGGGTAAAAACCAGAAAGGCAAGACAGGCCCTGGAGAACAGCGAGACTTGTTATGATGATGGGTGGGATGTAAATTGCCAACTGCCTCTATGGAGGAGTGCATTGTGTTCCGTAAAACAAGTAATCAACAGAGCTACAGAGCCAAGGGCACTTCCAGTATAGGGAATATACCTTGGGAAAACTGAAAATCAATAAGACAGAGCCACCCCAAAATTTAGGGCTGCACTGCTTACAAGAACCTCAACTTGGGTACAACTTAAGTATCCCAGGAAAGATAAAAATGGTTCAAAAAATTGTGGTACTTACGTATGATGGAATATCCCTCAGCCATGAAATCAATGTCATAAGTCCAGTAGCAGCAAAATGAGTGGATTCAGGTATGATGACTCTAAGTGAAATAAGACACAGAAAAAGAAACTTATCATAAGATATCACTTATGAAGATCCTGTAAACATGGCTACACATGAACTGAGTTAGGAAAGAGAAGAGAGTCTCACATTTAGAAAACACGCCTATGCCAGCTTAAGGGGGAAGGAGAGGTGGGGAGATGCATAAAACCAGAGTTTGATATAAGCACAGGTACCGTTCCAAAAACCAAGTATGGAATAGACAAGACCTACACCTTCCTCAGTGAAAGGGACTCAAAATCCCATATTTCCCACAGAAAAATATAACTGACTAGTAGGAACCTTAAAACCTATTTATTGATATGTCCCCGTAAGAGAATCAAAAATTTCTAGACTGGCATAATCATGGCAGCGAGAATCAGCTCAAACCCAATATAAAACGGAATTTCAAAAACAAAACAAAAAAACAGGGAATTTCTTTACAATTCCTTCAGGGTCTCTGATGAAACCTGGAATGACCTTATTTTCAATGACAGCTGGATGTGGTATAAGGCTGGACACATGGGACTGAGAGGATTGGTGAGATAGGGTGAGCAAATGCAGACACTTTGAAGCAATAATGCAAGGCACCCATTCCATGGGCTCCAACTCTCCAGGTTGAAGGGAATATTACTACAGCTATTACATGTACGGGAAATCTAGAGAATGGACACACTGTGAATACGAAAGGTCTCTAAAACTCAACGAATAGTCCCTCTCCTGGTTCTCCGGTTTGAGTTTCCAACTGCTTTACTATCAATCTCCCAACCTGGAGAGACAGCACCTTTAACCTCCTGTTTTGCACAGGTTGCCAATTTGGCAAAGGATGAAAGGGAAGAGGGAGAACCAAAGAGAGAGTAGCTGTTAGGCATTTGGACGGGCACATGTCACTCTTATTTCCCGAGAGGAAGAAGAATTAACCAAAGTCTCAGCCACCTACCGGCAACCAGTATAGGTCCTGAACCAAAATATGGGACTGGCGTTCAGCTCACAAAAAACGAGTTAAAAAAAGGAGCTATAGGGCAGAGCAATACAAAAACTGGTAGAGTAATAAAGGACAACTGTCATCCAAAAATCTTTTGAGGGAAGGCAACGAGGCAGACGTGAAACTGAGGCAGAATAGCAGCAAATAGATTTCAGGAGATACGTTGGAATCACCTTTAAAGCACAGGAAGTGGGGCACAACATCGACAATGATGCACTTGGCCAAAAAGGGCGTATGCGTTTTCTCCTGAGTATATTCAGGAGAAAACGCATACGCCCTTTTTGGCGAAGCAAGCAAGCGGACAATGTAAGTCTGCACTACAAAGAAGTATCAATTCCCACCGGTACAAAAGGACATCCACAAACAGGGTTAAAACCAGAAATTCAAGACAGGCCCTGGAGAACAGGGAGCCTTGTTATGCTGATGGGCGGGATGGAAATAGGCAACTGCCTCTCTGGAGGAGTGCATTGTGTTCCCTAAAACAAGGAAACAACAGAGCTCCAGAGCCAAGGGCAGTTCCAGTCTAGGGAATATACCTTGGGAAAAGTGAAAATCAATAAGACAGAGCCACCCCAAAATTTAGGGCTGCACTGCTTACAAGAACCTCAACTTGGGTACACCTTAAGTATCCCAGGAAATATAAAAATGATTTAAAAAATTGTGGTACTTACGTATGATGGAATATCCCTCAGCCATCAAATCAATGTCATAAGACCAGTAGCAGCAAAATGAGTGGATTCAGGTACGAAGATTCTAAGTGAAATAAGTCACACAGAAAAAGAAGCTTATCATAAGATATCCCTTATGAAGATCCTGTAAACATGGCTACACATGAACTGAGTTAGGAAAGAGTACAGAGTCTCACATTTAGAAAACACTCTTATGCCTGCTTAAGGGGGAAGGAGAGGTGGGGTGATGCATAAAACCAGAGTTTGATATAAGCATAGGTACTGTTCCAAAAACCAACTATGGAATAGACAAGACCTACCTATACCTTCCTCAGTGAAAGGGACTCAAAACCCCATATTTCCAGCAGAAGAATATATCTGACTAGTAAGAATCTTAAAACCCAAGTATTGATATGTCTCCGTAAGGGAATCAAGTGTGTCTAGACTGGCATACACATGGCAGCAAAAACCAGCTCAAACCCACTATAAAAAGGAATTTCAAAAACAAAACACAAAAACAGGGAAATTCTTTACAATTCCTTCAGGGTCTCTGATGAAACATGGAATGACCCTGTCTAAAATGACAGCTGGATGTGGCATAAGGCTGGACACTTGGGACTGAGAGGATTGCTGAGATTGGGTGAGCAAATGCAGACCCTTTAAAGCAATAATGCATGGCACCAATTCCATGGGTCCCAACTCTCCAGGTTGAAGGGAATATTACTACAGCTAAAACATGTACGGGAAACCTAGAGAATGGACACACTGTGAATACGAAAGGTTTCTAAATCTCAACGAATATTCCCTCTCCTGGTGCTCCGGTTTGACTTTCCAACTGCTTTACTATCAATCTCCCAACTTATAGAGGCAGCCCCTTTAGCCTCCTGGTTTGCACAGGTTGCCAATTTGGCAGAGGATGAAAGGGAAGAGGGAGAACCCATGAGAGAGTAGCTGTTAGGCATTTGGACGGGCACATATCACTCTTATTTCCCGGGAGGAAGAAGAATTGAACAAAGTCTCAGCCACCCACCGGGAACCAGGTCCTGAACCAAAATACTGGACTTGCGTTCATCTCAGAAAAAACGAGATAAAAAATGGAGCTCAGGGGCACAGCAATTCACAAAATGGCAGAGTAATAAAGGGCAACTATCGTCCAAAAATCTGTTGAGGGAAGGCAACGAGGTGGACTTGAAAGCGAGGCAGAATAGCAGGAAACATATTTCAAGACGTACGTTCGAATCGCCTTTAAAGCACAGGATGAGTGGCACAACTTCGACAATGATGCACTTAGCCAAAAAGGGCGTATGTGATTTCTCCTGAATATATTCAGGAGAAAACGTATACGCCCTTTTTGGCCAAGCAAGCAAGCGGGCAATGCAAATCTGCACAACAAAGTAGTAGCACTTCCCACCGGTCAAAAGGGACATCGGAAAAATGTGTAAAAACCAGAAAGGCAAGACAGGCTCTGGAGAACAGGGAGCCTTGTTATGCTGAAGGAAGGCATGTAAATTTCCAACTGCCTCTCTGGAGGAGTGCATTGTGTTCCTTAAAACAAGTAAACAACAGAGCTACAGAGCCCAGGGCACTTCCAGTCTAGGGAATATACCTTGGGAAAACTGAAAATCAATAAGACAGAGCCACCCCAAAATTTAGGGCTGCACTGCTGACAAGAACCTCAACTTGGGTACACCTTAAATATTCCATGAAAGATAAAAATGGTTCAAAAAATTGTGATACTTACGTTATGATGGAATATTCCTCAGCCATGAAATCAATGTCATAAGTCCAGTAGCAGCAAAATGAATGGTTTCAGATATGATGATTCTAAGTGAAATAAGTCACACAGAAAAAGAATCTTATCATAAGATATCACTTATGAAAATCCTGTAAACATGTCTACACATGAACTGAGTTAGCAAAGAGAACAGAGTCTCATATTTAGAAAACACTCTTACGCCTGCTTAAGGGGGAAGGAGAGGTGGGGTGTTGCATAAAACCAGAGTTTGATATAAGTACAGGCACCATTCCAGAAACCAAATACAGAATAGACAAGATCTACACCTTCCTCACTGAAAGGTTATCAAGACCCCATACTTCACACAGAGGAATATATCTGACTAGTAAGAATCTTAAAACCTATGTATTGATATATCACAATAAGGGAAACAAGTGTGTCTAGACTGGCATAAACACGGCAGTGAGAATCAGCTCAAACCCACTATAAAAAGGAATTTCAAAAACAAAACAACAAAACAGGGAAATTCTTTACAATTCCTTTAGGGTCTCTGATGAAACCTTGAATGACCCTGTGTACAACGACAGCTGCATGTGGCATAAGGCTGGACACTTGGGACTGAGAGGATTGGTGAATTTGGGTTAGCAAATGCAGACCCTTCAAACCAATAATGTGTGGCACCCATTCCATGGTTCCCAACTCTCCATGTTGAAGGGAATATTACTACAGCTATAACATGTACAGGAAACCTAGAGAATGGACACACAGTGAATACAAAAGGTTTCTAAAACCCAACTAATTGTCCCTCTCCTGGTGCTCCGGTTTGACTTTCCAACTGCTTAACTATCAATCTCCCAACTTGGAGAGACAGCCCCTTTAACCTCCTGGTTTGCTCCGGTTGCCAATTTGGAAGAGGATGAAAGGGAAAAGGGGGAGCCAATGAAAGAGTAGCTGTTAGGCATTTGGACGGGCACATGTCACTCTAAATTCCCGGCAGGAAGAAGAATTAACCAAAGTCTCAGCCACCCGCCCTGAACAAGTATAGGTCCTGAACCAAAATTTTGGACTTGTGGTCAGCTCACAAAAAACGAGTTAGAAAATGGAGCTCAAGGGCACAGCAATTCACAAACTGGCACAGTAATAAAGGACAACTATCGTCCAAAAAATCTGTTAAGGGAAGGCAACAAGGCGACCTTCTAAGCGAGGCAGAATAGCAGGAAACAGATTTCAAGTGGTTCGTTGGAATCACCTGTAAAGCACAGGAAGAGGGGCACAACTTCGAAAATGATGCACTTGGCCAAAAAGGGCGTATGCGTTTTCTCCTCAATATATTCAGGAGAAAACCCATACGCCCTTTTTGGCCAAGCAAGCAAGTGGGCAATGCAAATCTGCACAGCAAAATAGTATCAATTCCCACCAGTCAAAAGGGACATCCACAAAATGTGTAAAAACCAGAAATCCTAGAGAGGCCCTGGAGAACATGGAGCCTTGTAAAGCTGATGGGCGGGATGTAAATTGCCAACTGCCTCTCTGGAGGAGTGCATTGTGTTCCCCCAAAACAAGTAAACAACAGAGCTACAGAGCCAAGGGCACTTCCAGTCTAGGGAATATACCTTGGGAAAACTGAAAATCAATAAGATAGAGCCACCCCAAAATTTAGGGCTGCACTGCTTACAAGAATCTCAAATTGAGTACTCTCTAAATATCCCAGGATAGATAAAAATGATTCAAAAAATTGTGGTACTTATGTACGATGGATTATCCCTCAGCCATGAAATCAATGTCATAATGCCAGTAACAGGAAAATGAATGGATTCAGGTACGAAGATTCTAAGTGAAATAAGTCACACTGAATAACAAACTTATCATAAGATAGCACTTATGAATTTTCTGTAACATGGCTACACATGAACTGAGTTAGGAAAGGGAACAGCGTCTCACATTTAGAAAACACACTTATGCCTGCTTAAGGAGGAAGGAGAGGTGGGGTGATGCATAGAACCAGAGTTTGATATTAGTACAGGTACCATTCCCAAAACCAACTATGGAATAGACAAGACCTACCTATACCTACCTCAGTGAAACGGAATCAAAACCCCATATTTCCCGCAGAGGTATATATCTGACTAGTAAGAATCTTAAAACCTATGTATTGATATGTCACCGTAAGGGAATCAAGTGTGTCTAAACTGGCATAAACATGGCAGCGAGAATCAGCTGAAACCCAGTAAAAAAAGAAATTTCAAATACAAAACAAATAAAAAGAGGGAAAATCTTTACAATTCCTTCAGGGGCTCTGATGAAACCTGGAATGACCCTACCTACAACGAGAGCTGGATGTGGCATAAAGCTGGACACTTGAGACTGAGAGGTTTGGTGAGACTGGGTGAGCAAATGCAGACCCTTTAAAGCAATAATATGTGGCACCCATTCCATGTGTCCCAACTCTCCTTGTGTAAGGGAATATTACTACAGCCATAACATTTACGGGAAACCTAGAGAATGGACACACTGTGAATACGAAAGGTTTCTAAAACTCAACTTATAGTCCCTCTCCTTGTGCTCCAGTTTGACCTTCCAACGTCTTTACTATCAATCTCCCAACTTGAAGCGATAGCCCGTAAAACCTCCTGGTTCGCACAGGTTGCCAGTTTGGCAGAGGATGAAAGGGAAGAGGGAGAACCAATGAGAGAGTAGCTGTTAGGCATTTGGACAGGTACATGTCACTTTAATTGCCCGGCAGGAAGTAGAATTAACCAATGTCTCAGCCACCCGCTGGGAACCAGTATAGGTTTTGAACCATAATTTTGGATTTGCTGTCAGCTCACAAAAACGTGTTGAAAAATGGAGCTCAGGGGCACAGCAATTTACAAACTGGCAGAGTAATAGAGGACAACTATCGTCCAAAAATCTTTTGAGGGAAGGCAGAGAGGCGGACTTTTAAACGAGGCAGAATAGCAGGAAACAGATTTCAAGAGGTACGTTGGAATCACCTTTCAAGCACAGGAAGAGGGGCACAACTTCGACAATGATGCACTTGGCCAAAAAGTGTGTATGCGTTTTCTCCTGAGTATATTCAGGAGAAAATGCATACGCCATTTTTGGCCAAGCAAGCAAGCAGCAATGCAAATCTGCACTACAATGAAGTATCCCTTCCCACCGGTCAAAAGGGACATCCACAAAATGTGTAAAAACCAGAAAGGCAAGACAGGCCCTGGAGATCAGAGAGCCTTGTTATGCTGTTGGGCGGGATGTAAGTTGCCAAATGCCTCTCTGGAGGAGTGCATTGTGTTCCCTAAAACAAGTAAACAACAGAGCTACACAGCCAAGGGCAGTTCCAGTCTAGGGAATATACCTTGGGAAAACTGAAAATCAATAAGACAGAGCCACCCTAAAATTTAGCGCTCTACTGCTTACAAGAACCTCAACGTGGGTACACCTTAAGTATCACAGGAAAGACAAAAATGGTTCAAGATATTGTGGTAATTACGTACGATGGAATATCGCTCAGCCATGAAATCAATGTCATAAGGCCAGTAGCAGTAAAAAGAGTGGATTCAGGTACGATGATTCTAAGTGAAATAATTCACACAGAAAAAGAAACTTATCATAAGATATCACTTATGAAGGTCCTGTAAACATGGCTACACATGAACTGAGTTAGGAAAGATTACAGAGTAACTAATCTTATCATAAGTTATCACTCATAGCGGGAATATACACATGACTACATATGAACTGAATGACAAACACAACAGAGTCACACATTTAGAAAACATCTTCTGCCTGCTTAATGGGAAAGCCGAGGTGGGGTGATTCATAAAACCACAGTTTTAAATTAGCACAGATACCGTTATATAAACCATGTATGTAATAGACAACACCTACTCCCGGCACAATGAACTGGACTCAACACCCCCTATTCGTTGCAGAGGAATATGTCTGACTCTAAGTACTTTAAAACATATGTATTCTCATGTCTCCATAAAGGAATCATGTGTGTGTATAACGGCATGAACACAGCACTGAAATTCAGTTAAACCCACTTATAAAAATAAATTTCAAAAGCAAAACGCAAAAACAGAGAGAAAGTCTTAAAAATTACGTTCAGGGCCTGTGATGCAAGCTAGATTGACCACCTTTACACCCACAGCTGGATGAGACATAAGACTGGACTCTTGGGGCTGACAAGATTGCTGAGGTTGTGTGAACAAAAGAACACCACTTAGAGCAATACTGTGTGCTACCCATTCTAGTGGTCCCAACTCTCCAGGTTTAAGGGAATCTTCCTCCAGTTAAAACATGCATGGGAAACCCCGTGGATGGTACACTGTGTAATTGGGAAAGTATTCTAAAAGGTACCTCATATTTCCTTTTTTCGTGCTCGGCTTCGCCATTCCATCTGCATTACTCAAAATCTCCCCACTTGGAGTGTCAGCGCCTTTACCCTCCCGTTATGCACAGTTTGCAAATTGTGCAGAGGATGAACAGGAAGAGGGGAAATAAATGAGAGATTAGCTGTAGGTGTTTGGATGGGCACATGTCACTCTAGTTTCCCATCAGGAAGAATAATTAACCAAAGGCTCAGCCTGAAGCCCCGGAACAGGACTAGTGCCTAAAGCCATCCTGCGGTATTGCAGCCAGCTCACAAAGAGGCGAGTTGAAAAATGGAAATCAGGGGCACAGCAATTCACAAACTTGCAGAATTATAAAGGACAACTATCATCCAGAAATATATTGAGGAAAGGCAGTGAAGAGGATTTGAATGCAAGGCAGAATTGAAGGAAACAGATTTCAAGAGGTAGATTGGAGTCATCTTTAAAGCACATGAAAAGCGACAGAATTTCGAAAATGTTGCCCTTGGCTGAAAAGGGATTATGTGTATTTTCTTGAATATATTCGGGAAAAAATGCATATGCCCTTTTTGGCTAAGCAAGCCATCAGGCATTGCAAATCCACACTACAGAGAAGTGTCCCTTACCTCCAGTCAAAAGGGCCATCCACAAATAGTGTAAAATCCAAAAATGCAGGACAGGCCATGGAGAAAAGGGAGCCTGGTTACGCCGATGGACAGGATGTAAATTGCCAACAGCCTCTCTGGAGAACTGTATGTTGTTTTCTAAAACAGAGCTACAGAGTATAGCACACTTCCACTCATGGGCGTGTATTTTGGGAAAACTAAAAATCCACAACACACAGCCAGCCCAAAATTTAGGGCTGCTCTGTTTACAAGAACCTCGATTTCGGTACACTTTATATATCCCAGGAAAGGAAAAAAAAATGGATATAGATGTTGTGGTACTTATATACAAAGGAAAGTCACTCAGACATAAAATCAATGTCATAAGGCCAATAGCAGCATAATGAGTGGCTTTAGGTACGATGATGCTAAGTGAAATGAGCCACAAAGAAAAAGAAACTTATTGTAATATATCACTTATAGAGGAAATGTAAACATGGCTACACATGAACTGAATTTCAAAAGAGAACAGAGTTACACATTTAGAAAACACACTTATGCCTCCTTAAGGGGAAAGGTGACGTGGGGTGATGTGTAAAAGCAGAGTTTGAAATTAGCACAGATCCCATTCCATATACCAAATATGTAATAGACAAGACCTACTCCTTTCTCAATGAACTGGACACAAAACACCCTATTCACTGAAGAGGAATATATCTGACTGGTAATAACCTTGAAACCTATATATTTATATGTCTCCATAATGGAATCAAGTGTATGTAGATTGGCATAAACACAGATCAATGGAACAGGACAGAAAGCCCAGAGATAAAACTACATACCTATGGCTATCTCATCTATGACAAAGGAGCTAAGGATATACAATGGAGAAAAGACAGTCTCTTCAGTAATTGGTGCTGGAAAAACTGGACCCCTACACATAAAAGAATGAAATTAGAACACTCCATAACACCATACACAAAAATAGACTCTAAATTGATTAGAGATCTAAATATAAGACCAGACACTATAAAACACTTAGAGGAAACCATAGGCAGAACACTCTATGACATAAATCACAGCAAGATCCTTTTGGACCCACCTCCTAGAGAAATGGAAATAAAAACAGAAATCAACAAATGGGACCTAATGAAACTTAAAAGCTTTTACACAGTACAGGGAAACATAAACAAGATGCAAAAACAACCCTCAGAATGGGAGAAAATATTTTCAAATGAAGCAATTGACAAAGGATTAATCTCCAAACTTTACAAGCACCGCATGTAGCTCAATATCACAAAAACAAACAACCCAATCCAAAAATGGGCAGAAGACCTAAATAGCCATTTCTCCAAAGAAGATATACAGATTACCAAGAAACACATGAAAGGATGCTGAACATCACTAATCATTAGAGAAATGCAAATCAAAACTACCCTGAGGTATCACCTCACAGCAGTCAGAGTGGCAATCATCAAAAAAATCTACAAAACAATAAATGCTGGAGAGGCCTTTATTGGAGAAAAGGGAACACACTTGCACTGTGGGTGGGAATGTAAATTGATATGAGCACTAGGGAGAACAGTACGGAGGTTCCTTTAAATAACTAACAATAGAAGTACCATAAGACACAACAATCCAACTACTGGGCATTTGCCTTGCGAAAACCATAATTCAAAAAGAGTTATGTACAAAAATGTTCATTGCAGCTCTATTTGCATTAGCCAGGACATGGAAGAAACCTAAGTGTCCATCGACAGATGAATGGGTAAAGAACATCTGGCACATATATACAATCAAATATTACTCAACCATAAAAAGAAGCAAAACTGAGTTATTTGTACTGAGGTGGATGGACTTAGAATCTGTCCTACACAGTGAAGTAAGTCAGAAAGGGAAAAACAAATACTGTATGTTAACAGAGATATATGGAATCTAATGAAGAAAAAAAAGATTTTGAAGAACCTAGTGGCAGGACAGGATTAAGGACACAGACATAGAGAAAGGACTTGAGGACACCGGAAGGGGGATGGGTAAGCTGGGACGAAGTGAGAGAGTGGCATGGACATAAATACATTACCAAATGTAACACCGATAGCTACTGAGAATCAGCCACATAGAACAGGGAGATCAGCTCGGTGCTTTGTGACCACATAAAGGGGTGGGATATGGAGTGTGGGAGGGAGATGCAAGAGGGAGGGGATCTGGTGATATTTGTATATGTATAGCTGATTCACTTTGTTATACAGCAGAAACGAACACTCCATTGTAAAGCAATTATACTTCAATAAACGTGTAAAAGGAAAAAAAAAAGCCCAAGGATAAACCTACACACTTATGGTCAACTAATCTATGACAAAGGAGGCAAGACTATACAATGGAGATAAGACAGTCTCTTCAATCATTGGTGCTGGGAAATATGGAGAGCCACATGTAAAAGAATGAAATTAGAACACTCCCCAACACCATACATAAAAATATATTCAAAATGAATTAGAGACCTTAATGTAAGACCAGACAGTATAAAACTCTGAGAGGAAAACTTACGAAGGATACTCTGACAAAATCACAGCAAGATCTTTTTTGATCCACCTCCTATAGTAATGAAATAAAAAAGAAAACTAAACAGATGGGACCTAATGAAACGTAAAAGGTTTTGCAAAGCAAAGGAAACTACAAACAAGACGAAAAGACAACCCTCAGAATGGCAGAAAATATTTGCAAACGAATCAATGGACAAATGATTAATCTCCAATATATATAAACAGCTCATGCAGCTCAATATTAATAAAACAAACAATCCAATACAAAAATGGAAGATCTAAATAGACATTTATTCCAAGAAGACATAGAGATGGCCAATACACACATGAAAATGTGCTGAACATCACTAATTATTAGAGAAATGGAAATCGAAACTACATTGAGGTATCACGTCACACTTGTTAGAATGGGCATCACCAGAAAATCTACAAACAACAAATGCTGGAGAGGGTGTGGAGAAAAGGAACCTTCTTCCACTATTGTTGGGAATGTAAATCGATACATTCTCTATGGAGAACAGTATGGAGGTTCCTTAAAAAACTAAAAATAGAATTACCATATAATCCAGCAATCCCACTACTGGGCATATACCCAGAGAAAACCATAAATCAAAAAGACACATTCACCACAATGTTCACTGCAGCACTATTTACAATAGACAGGTAATGAAAGCAAACTAAGTGCCCACAGACAGACGAATGGATAAAGACGTGGTACATATATACAACGGAATATTACTCAGCCATACATAGGAATGAAATTGGGTCATTTGTAGAGACCTCGATGGATCTAGAGACTGTCATACAGAGTGAAGTAAGTCAGAAAGAGAAAAACAAATATTGTATATTAATGCATATATGTGGAACCTAGAAAAATGGTACAGATGAACCAGTTTGCAGGGCAGAGATAGAGACACATGTAGAGAACAAACATATGGACACCAGGGAGGGAACACCATGTGAGAGTGGTGGTGGGATGGATTGGGAGACTGGGATTCACATGTGCACACTTATATGTATAAAATACATATCCAATAAGAACCTGCTGTATAAAAGAAAAAAATTTAAAAAAATTAAAAATAAATAAATAACATTTAATAAAATAAAACAGAAAAAAAGTTTTTTCCTTCATATAGATGTCTTTATATTAATGCATTATTTCCATGTTTATATCTCCAAATTAAAAAAAAAAAGAGGAATAAATAAAATCTAACTTGAACCTAAAAGAAAAAAAAGAAAGAAAAAAAACAGAACTCACCAGTTATACAGAGGAAAATCGTATCAGGGCACTTGCTCCAGTGGTAAAAAGTTCTTAAGTTGGTCAGAGGTGGGAAATCGTCTCCGATGCCATCAGCAGCGCTCTCCCCCACAAGGAGCATCCTCATTGCAAAGCTGGGGAACTGTGTCGAGGCGTCTGTGAGTAAATGTGAGCTGAGCCCCAGTCCTGCTGCAGCTGAACTCTTCCCACCCTTTCCAGGTAAAACACCTGAATATGTACAAGCACTTGCAAGCCTACAGGAAGGGCTGTGGAGCCACACTAGCAAGAGCACGCAGGCCGACTTGGTGCCTGCAGGCCAGTCAGGATGGTCCTGGCCCCAGATGCTCTTCTGGAAGCTTTTCATTTCCCTGCCTGAGATACCCCTCCTGCCACAGCCCCCACTGCTTTTTTACTTCCTCACCTCTGCCTGGGGAGAAATTCCACTGGCAGGTAAGGGTGACACATCCTCTTCTTTAGCAGGTGGCAGCCTGGCAACTCCTGCAGAAAGTCCAGCAGAGCCCCACTCACACTGGGCCACCCAGAAAGCCACGGCCCGTCCCTCCCTCCCACCACCCCAGCCCCGAAACTGCTGACGGGGCAGAGAATATGGTGTCAGGCACAGCTACAGGGGCTCTTGCTGACTGGATAGGTGTTTATATTGACCTCAACACAGGCACACCTGTGGGGGGGGCTGGCAGGCAGTGTCAGGCTGCCCAAATCAGCCAATCCTCACCCCTCAGGGGCTCACAGTTGCAGAAAATGAACCTTGCTAAACGGGTCAGTCCCAAGGAACAGGTGTGGGCCTTGAGAGTCAGGATAGACAAGGGGCTGCAGCTGCGGCTTGTTTTCTTATCATTTTATCTGGTCCATGAGTGGAAAACTACTTCAAGAAGACCCTATCCTAATGAGAGGAACCCAGGAGTCAGGGAGAGGAGTGATGGTGGGTGGAGACACAGGCCTGGAGCCCTGGCTGCAGTGGAAGTGTCTGGAAGACCAGGCAGAGAGAGGATGCACAGAGTGATAGCCAGGGTCACAGACCTGTCAGAGCTGCTGTTTGTTAGTTCAAGTCCTGCTCTGAGGTGTTCTGTGTCAGCTGTGAACAACAGGTGAGCTGGGGGTTCTCTGCAAGGTTGGCTATGTGCACAGTTCCTGTGTGTCCAGCCCTGCTGGGGTACCTGCCCAGGGGAGCTCCGTATCCTGGGAGGGGCCTGACTATGAGAGCCCCATGGGCTGCTGGGTAGCTGCACAGGGGAGCTCCATACCCTGGGAGGGACTTGAACACGAGAGCCCCGTGGGCTGTGGGGTGCGGGATGCAGACCAGGTGAGCTCCATATCCTGGGATTGGCCTAACCACGAGAACCCCATGGGCTGCTGGAGACCTGGTAAAGGACATCAGGACAGTCAGTGAAGCCACCGAGGATATACATCCAGTAGCTCCTATTTCCTACACCCTGCTGCTCATTCTACCATCCACCAGGCCATGGCATTCTGTATTACACTTCAATGATGCCTTCTTCTGTATTCCATTCATCTCAGAGTCACAAGAATTTTTGGCTTGTGTGTGGCAGGACACAACATGCAACACGAGCAATAATGCTGGGCCGTCCTGCACCAATGGTTCAAAAATCCCCACACCATCATTGGGGAAATGTCCTCTAAAAACCTAAACGTTCTACCTCTGTAAAAGGGAACCCTCCTTCAATATGCAGATGACATTCTGATTGCCAGGCCTACTAAAGACGCCTCTGAACTACCTAGCCAAGAAAGGATAGAAGGTGTCCAAGAAAAAGGCACAAATATCACAGGCTCAGGTGACTTGCCTGGACTTCATTCTCACAGATATTTGGAGAAACGCATCCCAGGATAGGGAAGAAGCCATTTGCAGCCTTACCTCTTCTAAAAGTAGAAGACAGCTTAAGGGTTCCTGGGGAGGCCAAGGTTTTCTGCATCTGGATCCCTAACTACAGTCTAATAGCTGGGCCTCTACATGAAACACTGACACGAAAAGATGATGATCCTTTTGAATAGAATCCAGAAACAGCCTTTCAAGAATGGAAAGAGCAGTCAATTCAGATCCTTGCCCAGGAACTCGCTAATTTAGCTAAACCCTTTGACCTTTACATACCTGGTCAAAGGTTAATCGCCCTTGGAGCCTTAGTGCAAAAACTGGGACCACTTGAAATGCAGCAACACAAGAATGCCCTTCAGGTATGATAAACTATGGTCACCAAGGGCTTTGCCCACCGACTCATCAGGCCAGGATACTGGGATATCTAAAAAGCTAGAAATCAGCAGCCCACAAGGCCAGCTCCCTCCTAAGGGAATAGGACCCCACGTGGTGATCCTAACCACCCATCATGTCCTGAAGTTGCAGGGGTTGCTCTTTGGACACACTGACCACGAGTGAGGAGGCCCTCCAACTCCAACCTCCAGAGAGACAAATGGGGGCAACAGGACCCCAAGATGACTCGTGTGACCATCACTTGACCTGGAGTTTCTCTCAGAAAACAACAAGACTGTGCCCCGAAAGAGCAGACTACTGCTTGCAGGACTTACTGCACGCAGAGGGGAGCTAATAAGCTTGGCGGGGGAAAAGTATATCACGCTTTCACCATAGAAAACCCTACAGACACCGCGGTGATGGTGGCCAATATGACCGGCTGGACTGCTGGCTACTTCTAAAGGCCGTTGACTCAGTGGACGTCATGGTCCTGGATCACCACTGACCCTGGACTGTCTGGGTGTTGCACAGGCAGGGCTCTGACACATGGTGCTGTTTGTACATTAATTCAGGGACCTAATTAAAGAAAGCACAGACTACTGGTCAGAGCATCTAGGCTGGCAAAAAAGTCAGCCTAATGTCACCGAACAAATGTGGGGTGGGGTGAAACCTGCCACCACAGCATCTTTGCGCATCTCTTTCCTGGACCCTTAAAGGTCATTAGAATCTATAACACTTCCAATGCTGGTGCTCAGGCGGACGAGAAGTGAGGCAGGAGACCTTGGGACAATCAACCTTACCTGGAGGCTGGTGGGGAGACGTTTTGCCCCTCCCTCCATGTATCAGGGCTCCCACCACAGCATGAAGCAGTTACAAAAGAGGGGTCTGCACCCTCAGCACCCCAAGAATGAGGAACGGAACAAAAAGCAGAGGAGGGGTTCGTCTCCGGCAACGTTCATTAAAAATTCCTGGGAGATAAAAAGAGAATCTGGGCAATAAAATAAAGTCTAACCTGTTTTTCCTTTGTGCTTTGTCTAATTTCACATGCTCCTAGGGTTCCGCATGCAGAGGTCCCACACCCGGCACTTCAGACCCGACTTCCTAGTGCAGAATGGCTGGGTCGACACCTCAGCTAGCGGAGTCCCATGCAGACTGCACGGCATAGAGCCTGAGCTGCAGCCAACCCAGCCCTCGAGACCTCCATCCCCTAACTCCCACTGACGCTGCTGGGATCCCTACTCAGCATCCCAGCCCACAGCCCGTGGGGGAGTGCACACTCTCACCTCTCCATTCGGTTTTCAAAATAATGTTTCCTTTGCTTCTGAACCAAACTCACTCTTGATCTGTTGGCTGCAATGACACTGGGCACGGGGACTCCTGTTGGGGTCCCCTCTGGATGATCAGTAACAGAAATTGAGAACTTTGTAACTTCATTGAACAGATGTGTGAGCCAAACTGTAGTTAACATAGAGCAGTGTATAATGCTCGGGTAAAATAAGATTCTTCTAAGACTTACATTTGATATTTCCATCACTTTACTATAAGCAAGTTCAGTGAAGACGTCTGTCTTATTTGTCAGGTCAACATTAGAGAAATGAAGTGATTTATTTCCATGGATGTACATTGAATACTCTTGGCTGAAGCTTCAATCTTGTTTAGAATGCTTTTCCATTGAAAAGGATACCTCTCTTTCAGCTCCCCCATTTCTGAGAAGTATAAAATCTTATAATTTATTATTACCAAAGGGGAAAGGTAGGAGAAGGGATAAATTAACAGTTTGGGATTAACACATACACACTGCTATGTATAAAATAGATCATCAACAAGGAACTACTGTATAGCACAGGGAACTACACTGAATATTTTGCAATAACCTATAAGGGGAAATAATCTGAAAAAGAATCGATATTTTTATTGACATCATCTATCAATGACAGATAAAATGTAACCTAAGCAAGGCCGATGGTGAGCGCTTCTGAACCTGAAGATTTCAATCATCTAAAGTTTGGGCTCTGCCTATTTCCCAAGGCCCTTAATGGACATATGTGTAGCCGTAGCTTAGAAATTCCCCAGTTTGGGGTTCGGGGAGGCACTGATTTGGAAAAAAATCCCTGGTGTTCTCCTTCCATGCACGGGACCCTTCCTACAGCTAAAACATGCCTGTCACACCTAGAGGATGGTACACCGTTTGATCTGAAAGAGTTTGGAAAAGGCACCTCATCTCCTCATCGCCTGGTGCTCGGGTTCACCCCTCCAGCATCTTTCCTAACAATCTCCTCCCTTGGGGATATCAGCACCGTCAACATCCTGTTGCACACAGTTTGGAATTTGTCCAGAGGATGAAGCGGAAGGATGAGAAATATTTAGAGACAAGTCTTAGGTGTTCGGACAGGCACATGCCACTCTAATTTCCAATCCGGAAGACAAATTCATCAAA
>NW_028294495.1:0-65000 GCF_964341445.2 Mesoplodon mirus | reverse complement strand
ACACAGTGAAGTAAGTCAGAAATGGAAAAACAAATACTGTATGTTAACAGAGATATACGGAATCTAATGAAGAAAAAAAAAAGATTTTGAACAACCTAGTGGCAGGACAGGATTAAGGACACAGACATAGAGAAAGGACTTGAGGACACCGGAAGGGGGATGGGTAAGCTGGGATGAAGTGAGAGAGTGGCATGTACATAAATACTTTACCAAATGTAACACCGATAGCTACTGGGAAGCAGCCACATAGAACAGGGAGATCAGCTTGGTGCTTTGTGAGCACATAAAGGGGTGGGATATGAAGTGTGGGAGGGAGATGCACGAGGGAGGGGATCTGGTGATATTTGTATATGTATAGCTGATTCACTTTGTTATACAGCAGAAACGAACACTCCATTGTAAAGCAATTATACTCCAATAAACGTGTAAAAGGAAAAAAAAAAAAAAGAAAGCCCAAGGATAAACCTACACACCTATGGTCAACTAATCTATGACAAAGGAAGCAAGACTATACAATGGAGATAAGACAGTCTCTTCAATCATTGGTGCTGGGAAATATGGACAGCTACATGTAAAAGAATGAAATTAGAACACTCCCCAACACCATACGTAAAAAAATATTCAAAATGGATTAGAGACCTTAATGTAAGACCAGACAGTATAAAACTCTGAGAGGAAAACTTACGAAGGATACTCTGACGTAAATCACAGCAAGATCTTTGTTGATCCACCTCCTATAGTAATGAAATAAAAAAGAAAACTAAACAGATGGGACCTAATGAAACGTAAAAGCTTTTGCAAAGCAAAGGGAACTACAAACAAGACGAAAAGACAACCCTCAGAATGGCAGAAAATATTTGCAAACGAATCAATGGACAAATGATTAATCTCCAATATATATAAACAGCTCATGCAGCTCAATATTAATAAAACAAACAACCCAATACAAAAATGGAAGAAGATCTAAATAGATATTTCTTCCAAGAAGACATAGAGATGGCCAGTACACACATGAAAATCTGCTCAACATCACTAATTATTAGAGAAATGGAAATCGAAACTACAATGAGGTATCACGTCAAATCATCAGAAAATCTACAAACAACAAATGCTGGAGAGGGTGTGGAGAAAAGGAACCTTCTTCCACTATTGTTGGGAATGTAAATCGATACAGTCTCTATGTAGAACTGTATGGAGGTTCCTTAAAAAAAATTAAAAATAGAATTACCATATAATCCAGCAATCCCACTACTGGGCATATACCCAGAGAAAACCATAAATCAAAAAGACACATTCACCACAATGTTCATTGCAGCACTATTTACAGTAGCCATGTAATGAAAGCAACCTAAGTGCCCACAGACAGACGAATGGATAAAGATATGGTACATATATACAATGGAATGTTACTCAGCCATACATAGGAATGAAATTGAGTCATTTGTAGAGACCTTGATGGATCTAGAGACTGTCATAGAGAGTGAAGTAAGTCAGAAAGAGAAAAACAAATATTGTATATTAATGCATATATGTGGAACCTAGAAAAATGGTACAGATGAACCGGTTTGCAGGGCAGAGATAGAGACACAGATGTAGAGAACAAACATATGGACACCAAGGGGGGAACACCATGTGAGGGTGGTGGTGGGATGAATTGGGAGACTAGGATTCACATGTGCACACTTATATGTATAAAATAGATATCCAATAAGAACCTGCTGTATAAAATGAATAAATAAATTTAAAAAAATTAAAAATAAATAAATAACATTTAATAAAATAAAACAGAAAAAAAGTTTTTCCCTTCACATAGATGTCTTTATATTAATGCATTATTTCCATGTTTATATCTGCAAATTTTAAAAAAAGAGGAATAAATAAAATCTACCTTGAACCAAAAAGAAAAAAAGGAAAAAAAAAAAAAAAAACAAACAGAACCCACCAGTTATACAGAGGAAAATCGTACAAGGGCACTTGCTCCAGTGGTAAAAAATTCTTAAGTTGGTCAGAGTTGGGAAATCGTCTCCCATGCAGTCAGCAGCACTCCCCACGACAAGGAGCATCCTCACTGCAAAGCTGGGGGACTGGGTCGAGGCGTCTGTGAGTAAATGTGAGCTGAGCCCCAGTCCTGCTGCAGCTGAACTCTTCCCACCCTTTCCAGGTAAAACACCTGAATATGTACAAGCACTTGCAAGCCTAGAAGAAGGGCTGTGGAGCCACACCAGCGACAGCACGCAGGCTGACTTGGTGCCTGCAGGCCAGCCAGGATGGTCCTGGCCCCAGAAGCTCTTCTGGAGGCTTTCCATTTCCCTTCCTGAGATACCCCTCCTGCCATGGCCCCCACTGCTTTTTTACTTCCTCACCTCTGCCTGGGGAGAAATTCCAGCAGCAGGTATGGATGACACATCCTCTTCTTTAGCAGGTGGCAGCCTGGCAACTCCTGCAGAAAGTCCAGCAGAGCCCCCCTCACACTGGGCCACCCACAAAGCCACGGCCTCTCCCTCCCTCCCACCACCCCAGCCCTGACACTGCTGACGGGGCAGAGAATATGGCGTCAGGCACAGCTACAGGGGCTCTTGCTGACTGGAGAGGTGTTTATATTGACCTCAACACAGGCACACCTGGGGAGGGCCGGCAGGCAGTGTCAGGCTGCCCAAATCAGCCAATCCTCACCCCTCAGGGGCTCACAGTTGCAGAAAATGAAACTTGCTAAACGGGTCTGTCCCAAGGAACAGGTGTGGGCCCTTGAGAGTCAGGCTAGACAAGGGGCTGCAGCTGCGGCTTGTTTTCTTATCATTTTATCTGGTCCATGAGTGGAAAACAACTTCAAGAAGACCCTATCCTAATGAGAGGAACCCAGGAGTCAGGGAGAGGAGTGATGGTGGGTGGAGACAGAGGCCTGGTGCCCTGGCTGCAGTGGAAGTGTCTGGAAGACCAGGCAGAGAGAGGCTGCACAGAGTGATAGCCAGGGTCACAGACCTGTCAGAGCTGCTGTTTGTTAGTTCAAGTCCTGCTCTGAGGTGTTCTGTGTCAGCTGTGAGCGACAGGTGAGCTGGGGGTTCTCTGCAAGGTGGGCTATGTGCACAGTTCCTGTGTGTCCAGCCCTGCTGGGGTACCTGCCCAGGGGAGCTCCGTATCCTTGGAAGGGCCTGACTATGATAGCCCCATGGGCTGCTGGGTAGCTGCACAGGTGATCTCCATACCCTGGGAGGGACTTGAACATGAGAGCCTCGTGGGCTGTGGGGTGGGGGGTGCAGCCCAGGTGAGCTCCATATCCTGGGATTGGCCTTACCACGAGAGCCCCATGGGCTGCTGGAGACCTGGTAAAGGATATCAGGACAGTCAGTGAAGCCACCGAGGATATACATCCAGTAGCTCCTATTTCCTACTCCCTGCTGCTCATTCTACCATCCACCAGGCCATGGCATTCTGTATTACACTTCAATGATGCCTTCTTCTGTATTCCATTCATCTCAGAGTCACAAGAGTTTTTGGCTTGTGTGTGGTAGGACACAACATGCAACACAAGCAATAATGCTGGGCCGTCCTGCCCCAATGGTTCAAAAATCCCCACACCATCATTGTGGAAATGTCCTCTAAAGACCTAAAAGTTCTACCTCTGTAAAAGGGAACCCTCCTTCAATATGCAGATGACATTCTGATCGCCAGGCCTACTAAAGACGCCTCTGAACTACCTAGCCAAGAAAGGATAGAAGGTGTCCAAGAAAAAGGCTCAAATATCCCAGGCTCAGGTGACATGACTGGGCTTCATTCTCACAGATATTCAGAGAAACGAATCCCAGGTTAGGGAAGAAGCCATTTGCATCCTTACCTCTTCTAAAACTAGAAGACAGCTTAGGGGTTCCTGGGGAGGCCAAGGTTTTCTGCATCTGGATCCCTAACTACAGTCTAATAGCTGGGCCTCTACATGAAACACTGACACGAAAAGTTGATGATCCTTTTGAATAGAATCCAGAAGCAGCCTTTCAAGAATGGAAAGATCAGTCAATTCAGACCCTTGCCCAGGAACTCGCTAATTTAGCTAAACCCTTTGACCTTTACATACCCGGTCAAAGGTTAATTGCCCTTGTAGCCTTAGTGCAAAAACTGGGACCACTTGAAATGGAGCAACATAAGAATGCCCTTCAGGTATGATAAACTATGGTCACCAAGGGCTTTGCCCACTGACTCATCAGGCCAGGATACTGGGGTATCTAAAAAGCTGGAAATCAGCAGCCCACAAGGCCAGCTCCCTCCTAAGGGAAAAGGACCCCACGTCGTGATCCTAACAACCCATCATGCCCTGAAGTTGCAGGGGTCGCTCTGTGGACACACTGACCTCGAGTGAGGAGGCCCTCCAAATCCAACCTCCAGAGAGACAAATGGGGGCAACGGGCCCCCAAGATGACTCCTGTGACCATCACTTGACGTGGAGTTTCTCTCAGAAAACAACAAGACTGTGCCCCGACAGAGCAGACTACTGCTTGCAGGACTTACTGCACCCAGAGGGGAGCTAATAAGCTTGGCAGGGGAAATGTATATCACGCTTTCACAATAGAAAACCCTACAGACACCGCGGTGATGGTGGCCAATATGACCGGCAGGACTGCTGGCTACTTCTAAAGGCCGTTGACTCAGTGGACGTCATGGTCCTGGATCATCACTGACCCTGGACTGTCTGGGAGTTGCGCGGGCCATGTTCTGACACATGGTGCTGTTTGTACATTAATTCAGGGACCTAATTAAAGAAAGCACAGACTACTGGTCAGAGCATCTAGGCTGGCAAAAACCTTCAGCCTAAGGTCGCCGAACAAATGTGGGGTGGGGTGAAACCTGCCACTTCAGCATCTCTGCACATCTCTTTCCTGGACACTTAAAGGTCATCAGAATCTATAACACTTCCAATGCTGGTGCTCAGGCGTACGAGAAGTAAGGCAGGAAGCCTTGGGACAATCAACCTCACCTGGAGGCTGGTCGGGAGACGTTTTGCCCCTCCCCTCAAGTATCAGGGCTCCCACCACAGCATGAAGCAGTTACAAAAGAGGGGTCTGCACCCTCAACACCCCAAGAATGAGGAACGGAACAAAAAGCAGAGGAGGTGTTCGTCTCCGGCAACGTTCATTAAAAATTCCTGGGAGATAAAAAGAGAATCTGGGCAATAAAATAAAGTCTAAGCTGTTTTTCCTTTGTGCTTTGTCTAATTTCACGTGCTCCTAGGGTTCCGCATGCAGAGGTCCCACACCCGGCACTTCAGACCCGATTTCGTAGTGCAGAATGGCTGGGTCATCACCTCAGCTAGTGGGGTCCCATGCAGACTCCACGGCATAGAGCCTGAGCTTCAGCCAACCCAGCCCTCGAGAGCTCCATCCCCTCCCTCCCACTGACGCTGCTGGGATCCCTACACAGCATCCCAGCCCACAGCCCGTGGGGGAGTGCAAACTCTCACCTCTCCATTCGGTTTTCAAAATAATGTTTCCTTTGCTTCTGAACCAAACTCAGTCTTGATCTGTTGGCTCCAATGACACTGGGCAAGGGGATTTCTGTTGGCGTCCACTCTGGAGGATCAGTAACAGAAATTGAGAACATTGTAACTTCAATGAACAGATGTGTGAGCCAAACTGTAGTTAACACAGAGCAGTGTATAATGCTTGGGTAAAATAAGATTTTTCTAAGACTAACCTTTGATATTTCCATCACTTTACTATAAGCAAGTTCAGTGAAGACGTCTGTCTTATTTGTCAGGTCAACATTAGAGAAATGAAGTGATTTATTTCCATGGATGTACATCGAATACTCTTGGCTGAGGCTTCAATCTTGTTTTGAATGCTTTTCCATTGAAAATGATACCTCTCTTTCAGCTCCCCCATTTCTGAGAAGTATAAAATCTTATAATTTATTATTACCAAAGGGGAAAGGTAGGAAAAGGATTAAATTAACAGTGTGGGATTAACACATACACACTGCTATGTATAAAATAGATCATCAACAAGGAACTACTGTATAGCACAGGGAACTACACTGAATATTTTGCAATAACCTATAAGGGGAAATAATCTGAAAAATAATAGATATTTTTATTGACATCGTCTATCAAAGACAGATAAAATGTAACCTAAGCAAGGCCGATGGTGAACGCTTCTGACCCTGAAGATTTCAATCATCTAAAGTTTGGGCTCTGCCTATTTCCCAAGGCGCTTAATGGACATACGTGTAGCCGTAGCTTAAAAATTCCCCAGTTTGGGGTACGGGGAGGCACTGATTTGGAAAAATCCCTGGTGTTCTCCTTCCATGCACTGGACCTTTCCTACAGCTAAAACATGCCTGTCACACCTAGAGGATGGTAGACCATTTGATCGGAAAGAGTTTGGAAAAGGCACCTCATCTCCTCATCTTCTGGTGCTCGGGTTCACCCCTCCAGCATCTTTCCTGACAATCTCCTCACTTGGGGATATCAGCACCGTCAACATCCTGTTGCACACAGTTTGTAATTTGTCCAGAGGATGAAGTGGAAGGATGAGAAAAATTTAGAGACAAGTCTTAGGTGTTCGGACAGGCACATGCCACTCTAATTTCCAATCCGGAAGACAAATTCATCAAAGGCTAGAATTGCCCACGGAAACAGAATAGGGCTAGAGGAAATCCCGCTGTTTTGTGTCCAGTTTCCAAAAACACAAGTTGAAAAATGGAACTCAGGGGCACTAAAATTCATGAAACTGCAGAGTTGAAAATATCTATCGTCGAAAAATGTCTTGAGGTAAGTCATAGAAAAGGACTTGTAAGCAAGGGAGAGTGGCAGGAAACAGATTTGAAGAGGTAGAAAGGACTCCCCATTAAAGCACAAGAAAAGGGGCTGAACATCGCCAATGTTGCAGTTGGCCCAAAAGGGCATATGCAATTTTTTCTGAATATATTCAAGTAAAGGCCATACACACTTTTTATCCAACCAAACAGGTGGGCACTGGAAATCAATACTACAAAATGTATCACTTCACATCAGTCAGAAGGGCCATCCACATAAAGTGTAAACACCAGAAATGCAGGACAGGGTGGGGAGAAAAGGGAGCCCTGTGAGGCTGATAGTGGAATTGTAATTTGCCAACGGCCACTATGGCGAAGTGTATTGTGTTTGCTAAAACATCTAAAAGATGAGCTACAGAGCATAGGGCACTTGCACTCATTGACGTATCTGCATTGTGATGAAAAGTTCATGGAGCATTGTGGTGACAAATTTCACAGATACTTGTGATGATGAGGGCATTGACTATTGTGATGACACAGGTCATGAAACCTTGTGATGACGGGACACACGGAGCATTGTGATGACTGGGGTCATGTAGCATTGTGATGACAGGGGCATGGAGCATTGGTCTGACAAGTTTCATGGATAATTGTGTTGACAGTGGGCATGACACATTGTGATGACAAGGGAATGGAGCATTGTGATGACAAGGTCATGGATTATGGTGAAGACAGGTGTCAGGGAGCATTGTGATGGCATATTTCATGTACCATTGTGATGACAATGGCATGGAGCATTGTGATGCCAAGTGTTATGAATGATTGTGATGACAAAGGTAATGGAGCATTGTGATGACAAGGGATGGAGCATTGTGATGACAAGGGTATGGAGCATTGTGATGACAACGGCCATTGAGAATTTTGATGAAAATGTTGTGAAGCATTGTGATGACAAAGGCATGGGGCATGCTATGAAAGGGGTCATGGGGCATTTCGATGACAAGTGCATGGAGAATTGTGATGACAAGAGCATGTTAAACTGTGATGAGAACTGTCATGGAACATTGTGATGACAAGGACGTGAAGAATTGTGATGACAAGGGACATGGAGCATTGTGATGGCCAGGACATGGAGCATTGTGATGGCAAGACCGTGGAGCACTGTGATGAGAAGACCATGGATAATTATAGTGACGAGCATCATGGAGCACTGTAATGACAAGGGTCATGGAGCATTGTGATGATACGTCTCATTGAGCATTGTGATGACAGGGGTCATGGATCATTGTGATGACAAGGGTCATGGAGTATTGTGATGACAAGCTTGTGGAGTATTGTGATGACAAAGCATTTAACACTGTGATGGGAAGTGTCATGGAACATAGTTATGCCAAGAACGTGGATAATTGTGATGACAGGGAACATGGAGCATTGTGATGACCAGGGCATGGAGAATTGTGATGGCAAGACCGTGGAGCATTGTGATGAGAAGACCATGGATAATTGCGATGATGAGCACCATGGAGCGCTATAATGACAAAAGGTATGGAGAATTGTGATGACAGTGGCCATGGAGCATTGTGACGAAAAGAGTCATGGAGCATTTTGATGACAAGGGTGTGGAGCATTGTGATGAGAAGACCATGGATAATTGTGAATGACGAGCGTCATGGAGCACTGTAATGACAAGGGGTATGGAGCATTGTGATGACAGTGCTCATGGAGCATTGTGATGACAAGTGTCATGGAGCATTCTGATGACAAGCTTGTGGAGTATTGTAATGACAATGGCATGGAGCATTGTGATGAAAAGGGCATGGAGCATTGTGATGAAAAATGCATGGAGGCTTTTCATGACAGTGTTCAAGGAGCATACTGATGACAAGTGTCAGGGAGCATTGTGATGACAAGTGTATTGAGAATTGTGATGACAAATATCATGGAGCATTCTGACGACAAGGGCATGGAGTATTGTGATGACAGGAATCATGGAGCGTTGTGATGACAAGTGTTATGGAACATTGTGATCACATGGGTTTGGAGCATTGTGAAGACAAGGGCATGGATCATTTTGATTTCAAGGAGCATGGAGCATTGTGAGGAAAAGGGCATGAAGCAAGGTGATCCCAAGTTTCATGGAGGATTGTGATGACAATGGAAATGGTGTATTGTGATGACAAGCGCATAGGGCATTGTAATGACAAGGTCATGTAGCATTTTGCTGACAAAGGCATGGAGCATTGTAATGACGTGTGTCATGGAGCACTGTGATGACAAGCGTCACGGATCATTGTGAATACCGGGGTCATGGAGCATTGGGATGACAAGTACATGGATAATTGTGATGACAGTGTCATGGAGCACTGGGCTGAAAATTTTCATGGAGTGTTGTGATGACAGGGGTCATGGAGCAGTGTGATGACTAGGGAATGGAGCATTGTGATGACAAGTGTCCCGGATCATTGTGTCGTCAGGTGTCATGGAATGATGTGATGACAGTGGTCATGGAGCTTTGAGATGATATTGGCCATGGAGCATTGTGTTGAATAGGTCGTGGAACATTTGGCTGAAAATATTCATGGATTATTGTGATGACAGGGGTCATAGAGCATTGTGATGACAAGGTATTGGAGCATGGTGATGACAAGGTCCTGGAGCATTGTGATGAGAAGACCATGGATACTTATGATGACAATTCTCATGGAGCATTCTGATGAAAAGGGGCATGGAGCATTGCGATGATTAGGGCATGGAACACTGTGATACATCGGTCATGGGTCATGGAGCTTTGTGATGACAAGTCATGGAGCATTGTGATGACAAGGGCATGGATCATTGTGATGACAGGGCCATGGAGCTTTGGTCTGACAAGATTCATAGATTATTGTGATGACAGTGGACATGGTGCACTGTGATGACAAGGGCATGGATCATTTTGAAGAGAAGGTCATGGAGTATTGTGAAGACAGGTGTCAGGGAGCATTGTGATGACATATGTCATGGTCCATTGCGATGAAAATGGCTGGGAGTATTGTGATGCCAAATGTAATGAAGGATTGTGATAACAAATATAAAGGAGCATTGTGATGACTAGGGCTTGGAGCATTATGATGACAATGGCCACTGAGAATTTTCATGACAAGGTCGTGAAGCATTGTGATGACAAGGTCCTGGAGCATTGTGATGAGAAATGCATAGAGACTTGTGATGACAATGGTCATGGAGCATTTTGATGACAAGCTTGTGGAATATTCTGATGACAATGGCATGGAACATTGTGATGAAAACTGCATGGGTCATTGTGAGGAAAAATGCATGGAGCCTTTTCGTGACAGGGTTCATGGAGCATTCTGATGACAAGTGTCAGGGAGCACTGTGATGACAAGTGTATTGAGAATTGTGATGACAATGGTCATGGAGCATTTTGATGAAAAGTGCATGGAGTATTGTGATGACAGGCATCATGGAGCGTTGTGATGACAAGTGTTATGGAACATGGTGATCACAAGTGTTTGGAACATTTTCATGACACAGGTCATGGATCATTTTGATTTCAAGAAGCATGGAGCATTTTGATGACAAGGGCATGAAACAATGTGATACCAAGGTTCATGGAGGATTTTGATGACAATGGTAATGGAGTATAGTGATGACAAGCGCATAGAACATTGTAATGACAAGTTCATATAGCATTTTGCTGACAAAGGCATGGAGCATTGTGATCACAGGTGTCATGGAGCACTGTGATGCCATGCGTCACAGAGCATTGTGAATACATGGGTCATGGAGAATTGGGATGAAAAGGGCATGGATCATTGTGATGAAAAGCGTCATGGAAGATTGGGCTGAAAATGTTCATGGAGTATTGTGATGACAGGGGTCATGGAGCATTGTGATGACAAGAGTCCCGGATCACTGTGTTGTCAGGGGTAATGGAGGGTTGTGATGACAGTGGCCATGGAGCATTGTGATGATATTGGTCCTGGAGCATTGTGATGAGAAGAACATGGAGACATGTGATGACAAGTCTCATGGAGTATTCTGATGAAAAGGGGCATGGAGCATTGTGATTACAGTGGTCTTGGGGCATTGTTATGACAAGGGCATGGAGCATTGTGAAGAGAAGGACATGGAGCATTCTGATGAATGTGTCATGGAGCACTGTTATGACAAGTGCATGGAGCATTGTGATTACAGGTGTTTTGGAGCACTGTGATGAAAAGGGCATGGATCATTGTGATGAAAAAGGCATGGAGCCTTGTCATGACAGTGTTCAAGGAGCATACTGATGACAAGTGTCAGGGAGCATTGTGATGAAAAGTGTATTGAGCATTGTGATGACTAAGGTTATGGAGCATAGTGATGAGAAGACCATGGATAACTGTGATTATGAGCATCATGGGGTGTTGTGATGATAAGTGTTATGGAATATTGTGATCACAACGGTTTGGAGCATGGTGATGACAGAGGTCATGGAGCATTTTGATTTCATTGTGATGACAATAGCCTGAAGCATTATGATGATGGGCATGGTGCATTGTGATGATAGGATTCATGGAGCTTTGAGATGAAAATGGGCATCGAGCATTTTGATAACAAGGGTCTTGGAGCATTGTGATGACAAGGGCATGGAGCATTGTGATGAGAAGTCCATGGAACATTCTGATGACATGCGTCATGGAGCTTTCTGATGACAAGGGCATGGAGCATTGTGATTACAGGGGTCTTGGAAAATTCTGATGACAAGTGTCATGGAGCCTTGTGAATGACAAGGCCGTGGAACATTGTGATGGCAGGGGTCATGGAACATTGTTATGACAGGTGTAATGGAGCATTGTGATGAGAAGGGCAGGAAGCATTGTTGTGAAATGTTTCATGGATTATTGTGATGAGAGTGGGCATGGAGCATTGTGATGACAAGAGCACAGAACGCTGTGATACATGGGTCATGGAGGATTGTAATGACAAGGGCATGGAGCATTGTGATGAGAAGGGCATTGAGCATTGTGATGACAAGTGTCATGGAGCTTTGTGATGACAAGGGCATGGAGCAATGTGCTGAGAGGGTTCATGGAGCATTGTGATGACAATGACATGGAGCATTGTGATGTCAAGTGTCATGGAGTTTTGTGATGACAAAAGTCATGGAGCATTTTGATGACAAGGGCATGGTGCATTGTGATGAGAAGGGCAGGGAGCAGTTTGAGGACAGGGTCATGCAGCAATTTGATGAAAATTGTAATGGAACCTTTTGATGACAGTTGTTATAGAACATTGTGATGTCAGGGGTCATGGAGCTTTGGGATGAAAAGGGTCATGGAGCATTTTGATGACAGGAGTTGTGGAACACTGTGATGTCAGGGGTCATGGAACATTGTGATGATAAGGGGATTTAGCATTGTGATGACAGGGGTCAAGGAACATTGTGATTACAGGGGTGAGGGAGTAATGTGATGACTAGTGATGGAACATTATGATGTCTCATGTGAGAGAGCATTTTGATGAGAAGTGCATGGAGCATTGGGATTACAAGGTTTATGGAGCATATCGATGACAAGGTTGTGGACCATTGTGATGAAAAGCGCGTGGCACATTGTGATGACAAGGGTCATGGAGCATTGTTCTGACAGAGGCATGGAGCATTGTGATGACAAGGGTCACGGAGCATTGTGATGAAAAGTTCATGGAACATGGTGGTTACAAAGGTCACAAAGCCTTGTGATGACGCGGGCATGAACCATTGTGATGACAAACGTTATGTAGCGCTGTGATGACTGGATTCACGGATCATTGTGATGACAGGGGTCATGGAGTATTGTGATGAAAATGGCATGGAGCATTGTGATGACAGAGGTCATGGATAATTTTGATTTCATTGTGCTGACAATAGGCGGAAGCATTATGATGATGGGCATGATACATTGTGATGACAGGGTTCATGGAGCATTGAGATGAAAAGGGGCATGGAGCACTGTGATTACAGGGGTCTTGGAGCATTGTGATGACTAGGGCATGGAGCATTGTGATGAGAAGGCCATGAAGCATTCTGATGACATGCGTCATGGAGCTTTTTGATGACAAGGGCATGTAGCATTGTGATTACAGGGATCTTGGAGCATTGTGATGAAAAGGGCATGGATTATTGTGATGAAAAAGGCATGGAGCCTTGTCATGACAGGGTTCAAGGAGCATACTGACGACAAGTGTCAGGGAGCATTGTGATGACAAGTGTATTGAGCATTGTGATGACAAAGATCATGGAGCATTGTGATGAGAAGACCATGGATAATTGTGATGATGAGCGCCATGGGGTGTTGTGATGATAAGTGTTATGGAACATTGTGATCACAAGGATTTGGAGCATTATGATGATAGAGGTCATGGAGAATATTGATTTCATTGTGATGACAATAGCCTGAAGCATTATGATGATGGGCATGGTGTATTGTGATGACAGGGTTCATGAAGCATTGAGATGAAAAAGGGCATGGAGAATTGTGTTTACAGGCGTCTTGGAGCATTTTGCTGACAAGGGCATGGAGCATTGTGATGAAAAGTCCATGGAACATTCTGATGACATGCGTCATGGAGCTTTGTGATGACAAGGGCATGGAGCATTGTGATTACAGGGGTCTTCAGCATTGTGATGACAAGTGTCATGGAACCTTGTGATGTCTAGGCCGTGGAACATTGTGATGGCAGTGGTCATGGTGCATTGTTATGACAGGGGTAATGGAGCATTGTGTTGAGAAGGGCATGAAACTTTGGTCTGAAATGTTTCATGGATTATTGTGATGAGAGTGGGCATGGAGCATTGTGATGAGAAGGGTATGGAACACTATGATACATGGGTCATGCAGGATTGTAATGACAAGGGCATGGAGCATTGTGATGAGAAGGGCATCGAGCATTGTGATGACAAGTGTCATGGAGCTTTGTGATGACAAGGGCATTGAGCAATGTTATGAGAGGGTTCATGGAGCATTGTGATGACAATGACATGGAGAATTGTGATGCCAAGGGTCATGGAGCTTTGTGATGACAAGTCCTGGAGCATTTTGATGACAACGGCATGGTGCATTGTGATGAGAAGGGCAGGGAGCGTTTTGATGACCGGGTCATGCAGCAGTTTGATGAATAGTGTAATGGAATATTTTGATGGCAGGTGTTATAGAACATTTTGATGTCAGGGGTCTTGGAGCTTTGGGATGAAAAGGGTCATGGAGCATTTCGATGACAGGTGTCATGGAACATTGTGATGATAAGGGGATGTAGCAGTGTGATGACAGGGTCATGGAACATTGTGATTACAGGGGTGAGGGAGTATTGTGATGACTACTGATGGAACACTGTGATATCTCTGGTGAGAGAGCTTTTTAATGAGAAGTGCATGGAGCATTGTGATTACAAGGTTTATGGAGCATTGCAATGACAAGTGTGTGGACCGTTGTGATTTAATGCGCGTGGCACATTGTGAAGACAATGGTCATGGAGCATTGTTCGGCAAAAACCTGGAGCATTGTGATGACAAGTGTCACAGAGAATTGTGATGAAAAGTTCATGGAGGATTGTGGTTACAAAGGTCACAGAGCCTTGTGATGACACGGGCATGGACCATTGTGATGACAAACGTTATGAAGCATTGTGATGACTGGAGTCATGGAGCATTGTGATGACAGGGGTCATGGAGCATTGTGATGACGTGTCATGGAGCATAGTGCTGACAAGCGGTTGGAGCATTGTGATGACAAGGGTCATGGAGCATTGTGCTGAGAAAGGCATAGTGCATTGTGATGACAAGGGCCAAAGAGCATTGTGATGAAATGTTCATTGAGCATTGTGATTAAAAAGGTCACAGAGACTGTTGATGACGAGGACATGGACCATTGTGATGACAAATGTCATGAAGCATTGTGATGACTGGAGTCAAGGAGCACTGTGATGACAGGGGTCATGGAGGATTGTGATAAAAAGGGCATGGAGCATTGTGATGACAAGGGCATGCAACATTGTTCTAATAAGTTTCATGGATTATTGTGATGACAGTTGGAATGGCACATTGTGATGACAAGGGCATGGAGCATTGTGATGACCAGGTCATGCAGTACTGTGAAGACAGGTGTCAGGGAGCATTGTGATGACATATATAATGGCCCATTGTGATGACAGTGGCATGGAACTTTGTGATGCCAAGTGTCATGGAGGATTCTGATGACAAAGGTAATGGAGCATTGTGATGACAATGGCTTTGAGCATTGTGATGAAAAGGGTCAGGGAGCATTGTGCTGACAAGTGCATGGAGAATTGTGATGACAAGGGTCATGGAGCATTCTGATGAAAGGCTTGTGGAGTATTTTGATGACAATGGCATGGAGCATTGTGATGAAAACGGCATGGGGCATTGTGATGAAAGAGACATGGAGCCTTTTCGTGACAGGTTTTAAGGAGCATTCTGATGACAAGTGTAAGGGAGCAATGTGATGACATGTGTATTTAGAATTGTAATGACAAACATCATGCAGCATTGTGATGAAAAGGGCATGGAGTATTGCGATGACAGGCATCATGGAGCATTGTGATGGCAAGTTTTATGGAACATTGTGATCACAAGGGTTTGGAGAATTGTGAGGACAGAGGTCATGCATCATTTTGATTTCCAGGAGCATGGAACATTGTGATGACAGGGGCATGAAGCAATGTGATCCCAAGGTTCATGGAGGATTTTGTTGACAATGGAAAAAGAGTATTGTGATGACAAGCACATAGAGCATTGTAATGACAAGTTCATGTAGCATTTTGCTGACAAAGGCATGGAGCATTGTGATGACATGTGTCATGGAGCACTGTGTTAACAAAGGTCAGGGAGCATTGTGAATACAGGTGTCATGGAGAATTGGGATGACGAGGGCATGGATCATTGTGATGACAAAGGTCATGGAGCACTGGGCTGAAAATGTTCATGGAGTGTTGTGATGACAGGGGTCATGGAGAATTGTGATGACTACGGAATGGAGCATTGTGATGACAAGAGTCCCGGATCATTGTGTTGTCAGGTGTCATGGAGTGTTGTGATGACAGTGCTCATGGAGCATTGTGATGATATTAGCCATGGAGCATTGTGATGAGTAGGTCGTGGAGCACTGGGCTGAAAATGTTCATGGATTATTGTGATGACAGGGGTCATGGAGAATTGTGATGACAAGGGAATGGAGCATGGTGATGACAAGGTCCTGGAGCATTGTGATGAGAAGACCATGGAGACTTGTGATGACAAGTCTCATGGAGCATTCTGATGAAAAGGGGCATGGAGCATTGTGATTACAGGGGACTTGGAGCATTGTGATGACTAGGGCATAGAGCATTGTGATGAGAAATCATTCTGATGACATGCATCATGGAGCTTTTTGATGACAGGGGCATGTAGCATTGTTATTACAGGGATCTTGGAGCATTGTGATGAAAAGGGCATGGATTATTGTGATGAAAAAGGCATGGAGCCTTGTCATGACAGGGTTCAAGGAGCATACTGACGACAAGTGTCAGGGAGCATTGTGATGACAAGTGTATTGAGCATTGTGATGACAAAGATCATGGAGCATTGTGATGAGAAGACCATGGATAATTGTGATGATGAGCGTCATGGGGTGTTGTGATGATAAGTTTTATGGAACATTGTGATCACAAGGGTTTGGAGCATTATGATGACAGAGGTCATGGAGAATATTGATTTCATTGTGATGACAATAGCCTGAAGCATTATGATGATGGGCATGGTGTATTGTGATGACAAGGTTCATGGAGCATTGAGATGAAAAGGGGCATGGAGGATTGTGTTTACAGGCTTCTTGGAGCATTTTGCTGACAAGGGCATGGAGCATTGTGATGAAAACGCCATGGATCATTCTGATGACATGCGTCATGGAGCTTTGTGATGACAAGGGCGTGTAGCTTTGTGATAACAGGGGTCTTCAGCATTGTGATATCAAGTGTCATGGAACCTTGTGATGACTAGGCCGTGGAACATTGTGATGGCAGTTGTCATGGTGCATTGTTATGACAGAGGTAATGGAGCATTGTGATGAGAAGGGCATGAAACTTTTGTGTGAAATGTTTCATGGACTTTTGTGATGAGAGTGAGCATGGAGCATTTTGATGACAAGTGTACGGAACACTATGATACATGGGTCATGCAGGATTTTAATGACAAGGGCATGGAGCATTGTGATGAGAAGGGCATTGAGCATTTTGATGACAAGTGTCATGGAGCTTTGTGATGACAGGGCATGGAGAAATGTGATGAGAGGGTTCATGGAGCATTGTGATGACAATGACATGGAGCATTGTGAGGCCAAGTGTCATTGAGCTTTGTGATGACAATTCATGGAGTATTTTGATGACAAGGGCATGGTGCATTGTGATGAGAAGGGCAGGGATAATTTTGATGACCGGTTCATGCAGCAATTTGATGAAAAGTGTAATGGAACATTTTGATGGCAGGGGTTATAGAATATTGTGATGTCAGGGGTCTTGGAGCTTTTGGATGAAAAGGGTCATGGAACATTTTGATGACAGTGGTTATGGAACATTGTTATATCATGGGTCATGGAGCATTGTGATGACAAGGGCATGGAGCATTGTGATGAAAAGGCCATGGATCATTCTGATGACATGCGTCATGGAGCTTTGTGATGACAAGGGCTTGTAGCTTTGTGATAACAGGGGTCTTCAGCATTGTGATATCAAGTGTCATGGAACCTTGTGATGACTAGGACGTGGAACATTGTGATGGCAGTTGTCATGGTGCATTGTTATGACCTAGGTAATGGAGCATTGTGATGAGAAGGGCATGAAATTTTTGTTTGAAATGTTTCATGGACATTTGTGATGAGAGTGAGCATGGAGCATTTTGATGACAAGTGTACGGAACACTATGATACATGGGTCATGCAGGATTTTAATGACAAGGGCATGGAGCATTGTGATGAGAAGGGCATTGAGCATTGTGATGACAAGTGTCATGGAGCTTTGTGATGACAAGGGCATTGAGCAATGGAATGACAGGGTTCATGGAGCATTGTGATGACAATGACATGGAGCATTGTGATGCCAAGGGTCATGGAGCTTTGTGATGACAATTCATGGAGTATTTTGATGACAAGGGCAAGGTTCATTATGATGAGAAGGCCAGGGATAATTTTGATGACCGGTTCATGCAGCAATTTGATGAAAATTGTTATGGAATATTTTGATGGCAGGGGTTATAGAACATTGTGATGTCAGGGGTCTTGGAGCTTTTGGATGAAAAGGGTCATGGAGCATTTTGATGACAGGGGTTATGGAACATTGATATGTCATGGGTCTTGGAACATTGTGATGAAAAGGGGATGTAGCAGTGTGATGACAGGGTCATGGAACTTTGTGATTACAGGGTTGAGGGAGTATTGTGATGACTAGTGATGGAACATTTTGATATCTCTGCTGAGAGAGCATTTTGATGAAAAGTGCATGGAGCATTGTGGTTACAAAGGTCACAGAGCCTTGTGATGACGCGGGCATGGACCATTGTGATGACAAACGTTAGGAAGCATTTTGATGACTGGAGTCACGGAACATTGTGATGACAGGGGTCATGGAGCATTGTGATGACAAGGGCATGGAGCATTGTGATGACAATGACATGGAGCACTGTGATGTCAGGGTCATGGAGCTTTGTGATGACAAAAGACACGGAGCATTTTGATGACAAGGGTATGGTGCATTGTGATGAGAAGGGCAGGGAGCATTTTGATGACCGTGTCATGCAGCAGTTTGTTAAAAAGTGTAATGGAACATTTTGATGGCAGGGGTTATAGAACATTGTAATGTCAGGGGTCTTGGAGCTTTGGAATGAAAAGTTTCGTGGAGCATTTTGATGACAGGATATATGGAACATTGTGAAGTCAGGGGTCATGTAACATTGTGATGATAAGGGGATGTAGCATTGTGATGACAGGGTCATGGAACATTGTGATTACAGGGCTGAGGGAGTATTGTGATGACTAGTGATGGAACATTGTGATATCTCTGGTGAGAGAGCATTTTGATGAGTAGTGCATGGACCATTGTGATTACAAGGTTTATGGAATATTGCAATGACAAGGTTGTGGACCGATGTGATGAAATATGTGTGGCACATTGTGATGACAATTGTCATGGAGCATTGTTCTGACAAAGACAAGGAGCATTGTAATGACAATGGTCACAGGGATTTGTGATGAAAAGTTCATGGAGAATTGTGGTTACAAAGGTCACAGGGCCTTGTGATGACGCGGGCATGGACCATTGTGATGACAAATGTTATGAAGCATTGTGATGACTGGAGTCACAGAGCATTGTGATGACAGGGGTCATGAAGCATTGTGATGACAAGTTCATGGAGCATTGTGATGACAGGGGCATGGAGCATTGGTCTGACTAGTTTCATAGATTATTGTGATGACAGTGGGCATGGTTCATTGTGATGACCAGGGCATGGAGCATTGTGATGAGAAGGTCATGGAGTATTGTGAAGACGCATGTCAGGGAGCATTGTGATGACATATGTCATGGTCCATTGCAATGACAATGGCATGGAGCACTGTGATGCCAAATGTAATGGAGGACTGTGATGACAAATATAATAGAGCATTATGATGACAAGGACCTTTGAAAATTTTCATGACAAGGTCGTGAAGAATTGTGATGACAAGGTCCTGGAGCATTCTGATGACAAATCCATGAGGCCTTGTCATGACAAGTCTCATGGAGCATACTGATGAAAAGGGGCATGGAGCATTGTGATTACAGGGGTCATGGATCTTTGTGATGACAAGGGCATGGAGCATTGTGAGCAGAAGACCAAGGCCATTCTGATGGCATGCGTCATTGAGCTTCGTGATGACAAGGGCATGGAGCATTGAGATTACATGGGTCTTGGAGCATTGTGATGAAAATGGCATGGATCATTGTGACGAAAAAGGCATGGAGCCTTGTCATAACAGGGTTCAGGGAGCATACAGACAACAAGTGTCATGGAGAATTTTGATGACAAGTGTATTGAGCATTGTGATGAAAAAGGTCATGGAGCATTGTGATGAGAAGGCCATTGATAACTGTGATGACGAGAATCATGGGGCATTGTGATGACAAGGGCATGAAGCAATGTGATCCCAAGGTTCATGGAGGATTTTGATGACAATGGAAATGGAGTATTGTGATGACAAGCGCATAGACCATTGTAATGACAGGGTCATGTAGAAATTTGCTGACAAAGGCATGGAGCATTGTGATGACGTGTCACGGATCATTGTGAATACAGGGGTCATGGAGCATTGGGATGACAGGGGCATGGATCATTGTGATGACAAGGGTCATGGAGCACTGGGCTGAAAATATTCATGGAGTGTTGTGATGACAGGGGTCATGGAGAATTGTGATGACTAGGGAATGGAGCATTGTGATGACAAGAGTCCCGGATCATTGTGTTGTCAGGAGTCATGGAGTGTTGTGATGACAGTGGTCATGGAGCATTGTGATGATATTGGCCATGGAGCATTGTGATGACAAGGGAATGGAGCATGGTTATGACAAGGTGCTGGAGCATTGTGATGAGAAGACCATGGAGACTTGTGATGACAAGTGTCATGGAGAATTCTGATGAAAAGGGGCATGGAGCATTGTGATTACAGGGATCTTGGAGCATTGTGATGACTAGGGCATGGAACATTGTGATGAGAAGGCCATGGAGCATTCTGATGACATGCGTCATGGAGTTTTTTGATGACAATGGCATGGAGCATTGTGATTTCAGGGATCTTGGAATATTGTGATGACAAGGGCATGGAGCATTGTGAGGAGAACACCAAGGAGCATTCTGATGGCATGCGTCATTGAGCTTTGTGATGACAATGGCAGGGAACATTTAGATTACATGGGTCTTGGAGCATTGTGATGAAAAGGGCATGGACCATTGTGATGAAAAAGGCATGGAGCCTTGTCATGACAGGGTTCAAGGAGCATACAGACAACAAGTGTCAGGGAGCATTGTGATGACAAGTGTATTGAGCATTTTGATGACAAAGGCCATGGAGCATTGTGTTGAGAAGGCCACTGATAATTGTAATGACGAGCGTCATGGGGCATTGTGATGACAAGTGTAATGGAATAATGTGATCACAAGGGTTTGGAGAATTGTTATGACAGAGGTCATGGAGCATTTTGATTTCATTGAGATGACAATAGCATGAAGCATTATGATGATGGGCATGGTGCATTGTGGTGACAGGGTTCATGGATCATTGAGATGGAAATGGGCATAGAGCATTGTGATTACAGGGTTCTTGGAGCATTGTGATGAGAAGGGTCATGGAGCTTTGTGATGACAAGGCCAAGGAACATCGTGATGTCAGGGGTCATGAAGCATTGTTATGACTGGCGTAATGGAGCATTGTGATGGCAAGGGCATGGAGCATTGTGATGAGAAGGCCATGGGGCATTCTGATGACATGTGTCATGGAGCTTTGTGAAGACAAGGGGATGGAGCAATGTGATGAGAGCATTCATGGAGCATTGTGATGACAATGACATGGAGCACTGGGATGCCAACGGTCATGGATCTTTGTGATGACAAAAGTCATGGAGCATTTTGATGGCAAATACGTTGTGCTTTGTGATGAGAAGGGCAGGGAACATTCTGATGACAGGGTCATGGAGCAATTTGATGAAAAGTGTCATGGGACATTTTGATGACAGGTGTTATGGAACATTGTGATGTCAGTGGTCATCGAACATTGTGATGATAAGTGCATGTAGCATTGTGATGACAGGAGTCATGGAACATTGTGATGACAGGGGTGAGGGAGTATTGTGACAAATAGTGATGTAGCACTGTGATATCAGTGGTGAGAGAGCATTTTGATGAGAAGTGCATGGAGCATTTTGATGGCAAATTTTATGGAGCATTGTGATGACAAGATGGTGGAGCACTGTGATGACAAGCGCATGGTGCATTGTGATGACATGTGTCATGGAGCATTGTGCTGACAAGTGCATGGAGCATTGTGAGGACAAGGGTCATGGAGCAATGTGCTGAGAAAGTCTTAGAGCATTATGATGACAATGGTCAAAGAGCATTGTGATGAAAAGTTCATGGAGCATTGTGGTTAAAAATGTCACAGAGACTGTTGATGACGAGGACATGGACCATTGTAATGACAAAGGTCATGAAGCATTGTGATGACTGTAGTCACGGAGCATTGTGATGACAGGGGTCATGGAGCATTGTGATAACAAGGTCATGGAGCATTGTGATGACAAGGGCATGGAACATTGGTCTAATAAGTTTCATGAATTATTGCGATGACAGTTGGAATGGCGCCTTGTGATGACAAGGGCATGGAGCATTGTGATGACCAGGTCATGCCGTATTGTAAAGACAGGTGTCAGGGAGCATTGTGATGACATATGTAATGGCCCATTGTGATGACAATGGCATGGAACTTTATGATGCCAAGTGTCATGGAGGATTCTGATGACAAAGGTAATGGAGCATTTTGATGACAATGGCTTGGAGCATTGTGATGACAATGGTCAGGGAGCATTGTGCTGACAAGTGCATGGAGATTTGTGATGACAAGCGTCATGGAACATTCTGATGACAAGCTTGTGGAGTATTTTGATGACAATGGCAAAGAGCATTGTGATGTAAACAGCATGGGGCATTGTGATTAAAAAGGCATGGAGCCTTTTCGTGACAGGGTTCAAGGAGCATTCTGACGACAAGTGTCAGGGAGCATTGTGATGACAAGTGTATTGAGCATTGTGACGACAAAGGTCATGGAGCATTGTGATGAAAAGGGCATGGAGTACTGTGATGACAGTCATCATGGAGCGTTGTGATGACAAGAGTTATGGAACATTGTGATCACAAGGGCTTGGAGCATTTTGATGAGAGTGGTCATGGATCATTTTTATTTCAAGGAGCATGGAGCATTGTGATGACAAGGGAATGAAGCAATGTGATCCCAAAGTTCATAAAGGATTGTGATGACAATGGTAAAGGAGTATTGTGATGACAAGCGCATAGAGCATTGTAATGACAAGATCATGTACATTTTGCTGACAAAGGCATGGAGCATTGTGATGACAGCTGTCATGGAGCACTGTGATGACAAGCGTCATGGAGCATTGTGAATACAGGGTTTATGGAGCATTGGGATGACAAGGGCATGGATCATTGTGATGACAAGTGTCCTGGAGCATTGTGATGACTAGGGAATGGAGCATTGTGATGACAAGAGTCCCGGATCATTGTGTTGTCAGGTGTCATGGAGTGTTGTGATGACAGTGGTCATGGAGAATTGTGATGATATTGGTCATGGAGCATTGCGATGACAAGGGAATGGAGCATGGTGATGACAAAGTCCAGGAGCATTGTGATGAGAAGACCATGGAGTCCTTTGATGAGAAGTCTCATGGAGCATTCTGTTGAAAAGGGGCATGGATCATTGTGATTACAGGGGTCTTGGAGCATTGTGATGACAAGGGCATGGATCATGGTGATGAGAACTGAATGGAGCATTCTGATGACATGCGTCACGGAGATTTGTGATGACAATGGCATGGAGCATTGTGATTACAGATGTCTTGGAGCATTGTTATGAAAAGGGCATGGAACATTATGATGAAAAAGGCATGCAGCCTTGTCATGACTGGGTTCAGGAGCATACTGACGACAAGTGCCAGGGATCATTGTGATGACAAGTGTATTGAGCATTGTGATGACAAAGATCATGGAACATTGTGATGAGAAGACCATGGATAATTGTGATGACGAGCGTCATGAGGCATTGTGATGACAACTGTCATGAGGCCTTTTGATGACAAGGCCGTGGAACATTGTGATGGCAGGCGTCATGCAGCATAGTTATGACAGGGGTAATGGTGCATTATGATGAGAAGTGCATGGAGAATTTGTCTGAAATATTTCATGGATTATTGTGATGAGAGTGGCATTGTGCATTGTGATGACAAGGGCAGGGAACACTGTGATACACGCGTCATGGGTCATGGAGCTTTGTGATGACAAGTCATGGAGCATTGTGATGACAAGGGCATGGAGCATTGTGATGACAGGGACATGGAACATTGTTATGAGAGGGGCATGGAGCATTGGTCTGACAAGTTTCATAGATTATTGTGATGACAGTGGACATAGTGCATTGTGATGACAATGGCATGGAGCATTGTGAAGAGAAGGTCATTGAGTATTCTGAAGACAGGTGTCAGGGAGCATTGTGATGACATATGTCATGGTCCATTGCGATGACAATGGCAGGGAGTATTGTGATGCCAAATATAATGGAGGATTGTGATGACAAATATAATGAAGCATTGTGATGACTAGGGCTTGGAGCATTATGATGACAAGGGCCATTGAGAATTTTCATGACAAGGTCCTGAAGCACTGTGCTTACAAGATCATGGAGCATTGTGATGAGAAAACCATGGATCTTTGTGATGACAATTCTCATGGAGCATACTGATGAAAAGGGGCATGGAGCATTGTGATTACAGGGGTCTTGCCACATTGTGATGACAAGGGCATGGAGCATTGTGAGGAGAAGGCCAAGGAGCATTCTGATGGCATGTGTCATTGAGCTTTCTGATGACAAGGGCATGGAGCATTGTGATTACAGGGGTCTTGAAGCATTGTGATGAAAAGGACATTTATCATTGTGAAGAAAAATGCATGGAGCCTTGTCATGACATGTTTCAAGGAGCGTACAGAAAACAAGTGTCAGGGGGAATTTTGATGACAAGTGTATTGAGCACTGTGATGACAAATGTCATGGAACACTGTGATGAGAAGACCATGGATAACTGTGATGACGAGCGTCATGGGTCATTGTGATGACAAGTGTTATGGAATATTGTGATCACAAGGGTTTTGAGCATTGTTATGACAGAGGTCATGGAGCATTTCGGTTTCATTGTGATGACAATAGCATGAAGCATTATGATGATGGGCATGGTGCATTGTGATGACAGGGTTCATGGATCATTGAAATGATAAGGGGCATAGAGTACTGTGATTACAGTGTTCTTGGAGCATTGTGATGAGAAGGGTGATGGAGCCTTGTGATGACAAGTCCATTGAATATCGTGATGGCAGGGGTCATGGAGCATTGTTATGACAGTGGTAATGGAGCATTGTGATGGCAACAACATGGAGCATTGTGATGAGAAGGCCATGGAGCATTCTGATGACATGTGAAATGAAGCTTTGTGAAGATAAGTGCATGGAGCAATGTGATGAGAGCGTTCATGGAGCATTGTGATGACAATGACATGGAGCATTGTGATGAGAAGGCCATGAAACATTTTGATGATATGCGTCATGGAGCTTTTTGATGATAAGGGCATGGAGCATTGTGATTAGAGCGATCTTGGAGCATTGTGATGAAAAGGGCATGGATTATTGTGATGAAAAAGGCATGGGGCCTTGTCATGACAGGGTTCAAGGAGCATTCTGATGACAAGTGTCAGGGAGCATTGTGATGACAAGTGTATTGAGCATTGTGATGACAAAGATCATGGAGCATTGTGATGAGAAGGCCATGGATAATTGTGATGATGAGCGTCATGGGGTGTTGTGATGATAAGTGTTATGGTACATTAAGATCACAAGGGTTTAGAGCATTATGATGACAGAGGTCATGGAGAATATTGATTTCATTGTGATGATAATAGCCTGAAGCATTATGATGATGGGCATGGTGCATTGTGATGACAGGGTTCATGGAGAATTGAGATGAAAAGGGGCATGGAGCATTGTGTTTACAGGGGTCTTGGAGCATTGTGATGACAAGGGCATGGAGCATTGTGATGAGAAGGCCATGGAACATTCTGATGACATGCGTCATGGAGCTTTGTGATGACAAGGTCATGGAGCATTGTGAATTAAGGGGCCACCAGCATTGTAATGACAAGTGTCATGGAGCCTTGTGATGACTAGGCCGTGGAACATTGTGATTGCAGGGGTCATGGTGCATTGTTATGACAGAGGTCATGGAGCATTGTGATTACATGGGTCTTGGAGCATTGTGATGAAAAGGGCATGGATCATTGTGATGGAAAAGGCATGGAGCCTTGTCATGACAGGGTTCAAGGAGCATACAGACAACAAGTGTCAGGGAGCATTTTGATGACAAGTGTATAGAGCATTGTGATGACAAATGTCATGGAGCATTGTGATGAGAAGACCATGGATAATTGTGATGACGATCGTCATGTTGCATTGTGATGACAAGTGTTACTGAATATTTTAATCACAAGGGTTTGGAGCAATTTTATGACAGAGATCAAGAAGCATTTTGATTTCGTTGTGATGACAATAGCATGAAGCATTATGATGATGGGCATGGTGCATTGTGACGACAGGGTTCATGGATCATTGATATGACAAGGGGCATAGAGCATTGTGATTACAGGGTTCTTGGAGCATTGTGATGAGAAGGGTCATGGAGCCTTGTGATGACAAGGCCATGGAACATCGTGATGGCAGGGGTCATGGAGCATTGTTATGACAGTGGTAATGGAGCATTGTGATGGCAAGGGCATGGAACACTGTGATGAGAAGGCCATGGAGCATTCTGATGACATGTGTCATGGAGCTTTGTGATGACAAGCACATGGAGCAATGTGATGAGAGTATTCATGGAGCAGTGTGATGACAATGACATGGAGCATTGTGATGCCAAGGGTCATGGATCTTTGTGATGACAAAGTCATGGAGCATTTTCATGGCAAGGGCGTTGTGCATTGTGATGAGAAAGGCAGGGATCATTGTGAGGACAGGGTCATGGAGCAATTGGATGAAATGTGTCATGGAACATTTTGATGACAGGTGTTATGGAACATGGTGATGTCAGGGGTCTTGGAGCATTTTGATGAAAAGGGTCATGGAGCATTTTGATGACAGGTGTTATGGAACATTGTGATGTCAGGGGTCATCGAATATTGTGATGATATGTGCATGTAACATTGTGATGACAGGAGTCACGGAACATTGTGATGACAGGGATGAGGGAGTACTGTGACAAATAGTGATGTAGCACTGTGATATCAGTGGTGAGAGAGCATTTTGATGAGAAGTGCATGGAGCATTGTGATGACAAGATTGTGGAGCTCTGTGATGACAAGCGCCTGGTGCATTGTGATGACCTGTGTCATGGAGCATGGTGCTGACAAGCGCATGGAGCATTGTGATGACAAGGGTCATGGAGCATTGTGCTGAGAAAGGCATAGAGCATTTTGATGACAAGAGTCAAAGAGCTTTGTGATGAAAATTCATGGAGCATTGTGGTTAAAAAGTTCACAGAGACAGTTGATGATGAGGACATGGACCATTGTGATGACAAATGTCATGAAGCACTGTTATGACTGGAGCCACGGAGCATTGTCATTACAGGGGTCATGGAGCATTCTGATAACAAGAGCATGGAGCATTGTGATGACAAGGGCATGGAATATTGGTCTACTAAGTTACATGAATTATTGTGATGACAGTTGGAATGGCGCATTGTGGTGACAAGGGCATGGAGCATTGTGATGACCAGTTCATTCAGTATTGTGAAGACAGGTGTCAGGGAGTATTGTGATGACATATGTAATGGCCCATTGTGATGACAATGGCATGGAGCATTGTGATGCCAAATGTCATGGAGGATTCTGATGACAAAGGTAATGGAGCATTGTGATGACAATGGCTTGGAGCATTGTGATGACAAGGGTCAGGGAGCATTGTGCTGACAAGTGCATGGAGATTTGTGATGACAAGGGTCATGGAACATTCTGATGACAAGCTTGTTGAGTATATTGATGACAATGGCATGGAGCATTGTGATGAGAAGGGCATGGAACATTTGTCTGAAATGTTTCATTGATGATTGTGATGAGAGTGGACATGGAGCATTGTGATGACAAGGGCACGGAACACTGTGATACATGGGTCATGGGTCATGTAGCTTTGTGATGAAAATTCATGGAGCATTGTGATGACAAGGGCATGGAGCATTGTGATGACAGGGGCATGGAGCATTGGTCTGAAAAGTTTCATAGATTATTGTGATGACATTGGACATGGTCCATTGTGATGACAAGGGCATTGATCATTGTGAAGAGAAGGACATGGAGTATTGTGAGGACAGGTGTCAGGGAGCATTGTGATGACATATGTCATGGTCCATTGCGATGACAATGGCAGGGAGTATTGTGATGCCAAATGTAATGGAGGATTGTGATGACAAATGTAATGGAGCATTGTGATGACTAGGGCTTGGAGCATTATGATGACAATGGCCATTGAGAATTTTCATGACAAGGTCGTGAAGCATTGTGATGACAAGATCCTGGATCATTGTTATGAGAAAAACATGGAGCTTTGTGATGACAAGTCTCATGGAGCATATTGATGAAAAGGGGCATGGAACATTTTGATTACAGGGGTCTTGTTACATTGTGATGACAATGGCATGGAGCATTGTGAGCAGAAAGCCAAGGAGCATTCTGAAGACATGTGTCATTGAGCTTTGTGAAGACAAGGGCATGGAGCATTGTGATTGCAGGGATCTTGAAACATTGTGATGAAAAGGGCATGAATCATTGTGATGAAAAACGCATGGAGCCTTGTCATGACATGTTTCAAGGAGAATACAGAAAACAAGTGTCAGGGAGAATTTTGATGACAAGTGTATTGAGCATTGTGATGACAAAGGTCATGGAACATTGTGATGAAAAGACCATGGATAATTGTGATGACGAGCGTCATGTGGCATTGTGATGACAAGTGTTATGGAATATTGTGATCACAAGGGTTTTGAGCAATGTTATGACAGAGGTCATGGAACATTTTGATTTCATTGTGATGACAAGAGCATGAAGCATTATGATGATGGGCATGGTGCATTGTGATGACAGGGTTCATGGATCATTATAATGAAAAGGGGCATAGAGCATTGTGATTACAGGGTTCTTGGAGCATTGTGATGAGAAGGGTGATGGAGCCTTGTGATGACAAGGCCATGGAATATCGTGATGGCAGGGGTCATGGAGCATTGTTATGACAGGGTTAATGGAGCACTGTGATGGCAAGGGCATGGAGCATTGTGATGAGAAGGCCATGGATCATTCTGATGACATGTGTCATGGAGCTTTGTGAAGATAAGTGCATGGAACAATGTGATGAGAGCGTTCATGGAGCATTATGATGACAATGACAGGGATCATTGTGATGAGAAGGCCATGAAGCATTCTGATGACATGCGTCATGGAGCTTTTTGATGACAAGGGCATGGAGCATTGTGATTACAGGGATCTAGGAGCATTGTGATGAAAAGGGCATGGATTATTGTGATGAAAAAGGCATGGAGCCTTGTCATGACAGGGTACAAGGAGCATTTTGACGACAAGTGTCAGGGAGCATTGTGATGACAAGTGTATTGAGCATTGTGATGACAAAGATCATGGAGCATTGTGATGAGAAGACCATGGATAATTGTGATGATGAGCGTCATGGGGTGTTGTGATGATAAGTGTTATGGAACATTGCAATCACAAGGGTTTGGGGCATTATGATGAGAGAGGTCATGGAGAATATTGATTTCATTGTGATGACAATAGCCTGAAGCATTATGATGATGGGCATGGTGCATTGTGAGGACAGGGTTCATGGAGAATTAAGATGAAAAGAGGCATGGAGCATTGTGTTTGCAGGGGTCTTGGAGCATTGTGATGACAAGGGCATGGAGCATTGTGATGAGAAGGCCATGGAACATTCTGATGACATGCGTCATGGAGCTTTGTGATGACAAGGGCATGGAGCATTGTGATACAGGGGACTTCAGCATTGTGATGACAAGTCTCATGGAGCCTTGTGATGACTAGGACGAGGAACGTTGTGATTGCAGGGGTCATGGTGCATTGTTATGACAGAGGTAATGGAGCACTGTGATGAGAAGGGCATGGAACATTGGTCTGAATTGTTTCATGGATTATTGAGATGAGAGTGGGCATTGAGAATTGTGATGACAAGGGTATGGAACACTATGATACATGGGTCATGCAGGATTGTAATGACAAGGGCATGGAGCATTGTGATGAGAAGGGCATCGATCATTGTGATGACAAGTGTCATGGAGCTTTGTGATGACAAGGGCATTGAGCAATGTGATGAGAGGGTTCATGGAGCATTGCGATGACAATGACATGGACTATTGTGATGCCAAGGGTCATGGAGCTTTGTGATGACAAGTCATGGAGCATTTTGATGACAAGAGCATGGTGCATTGTGATGAGAAGGGCAGGGAGCATTTTGGTTACTTGGCCATGCAGCAATTTGATGAAAAGTGTAATGGAACATTTTGATGGCAGGGGTTATATAACATTGTGATGTCAGGGGTCTTGGAGCTTTGGAATGAAAAGGGTCATGGAGCATTTTGATGACAGTGTTTATGGAACACTGTGATGTCAGGGGTCTTGGAACATTGTGATGATAAGTGGATGTAGCATTGTGATGACAGGGTCATGGAACATTGTTATTACAGGGGTGAGGGAGTATTGTGATGACTAGTGATGGAACATTGTGATATCTCTGGTGAGAGAGAATTTTGATGAGAAGTGCATGGAGCGTTGTGATTACAATGTTTATGGAGCTTTGCAATGACAAGGTTGTGGACCCTTGTGATGAAATGCGCGTGGCACATTCTGATGACAATGGTCATGGAGCATTGTTCTGACAAAGACATGGAGCATTGTGATGACAAGGGTCACAGAGAATTGTGATGAAAAGTTCATGGATCATTGTGGTTACAAAGGTCACAGAGCCTTGTGATGACGCGGGCATGGACCAATGTGATGACAAAAGTTTTAAAGCATTTTGATGACTGTGGACATGGAGCATTGTGATGACAGTGGTCATGGAGCATTGTGAGGACAAGGGCATGGAATATTGTGATGAGAAGGCCATGGCGCATTCTGATGACATGTGTCATGGAGCTTTGTGATGACAAGGGCATGGAGCAATGTGATGAGAGCGTTCATGGAGCATTGTGATGACAATGACATGGAGCATTGTGATGCCAAGGGTCATGGATCTTTGTGATGACAAAGTCATGGAGCATTTTGATGGCAAGGGCGTTGTGCATTGTGATGAGAAGGGCAGGGATTATTGTGATGACAGTGTCATGGAGCAATTGGATGAAATGTGTCATGGAACATTTTGATGACAGGTGGTATGGAACATTGTGATGTCAGGGGTCATCGAACATTGTGTTGATAAGTGCATGTAGCATTGTGATGACAGGAGTCATGGAACATTTTGATGACAGTGATGAGGGAGTACTGTGACAAATACTGATGTAGCATTTTGATATCAGTGTTGAGAGAGCATTTTGATGAGAAGTGCATGGAGCATTGTGATGACAAGATTGTGGAGAACTGTGATGACCAGCGCATGGTTCATTGTGATGACATGTGTTATGGAGCATTGTGCTGACAAGAGCATGGAGCATTGTGATGACAAGGGTCATGGAGCATTGTGCTGAGAAAGGCATAGAGCATTTTGATGACAAGGTCAAAGAGCATTGTGATGAAAATTCATGGAGCATTGTGGTTAAAAATGTCACAGAGACAGTTGATGACGAGGACATGGGCCATTGTGATGACAAAGGTCATGAAGCATTGTGATGACTGGAGTCACGGAGCATTGTGATGACAGGGGTCATGGAGCATTGTGATAACAAGGGCATGGAGCATGGTGATGACAAGGGCATGGAACATTGGTCTAATAAGTTTCATGGATTATTGCGATGAGAGTTGGAATGGCACATTGTGATGACAAGGGCATGGATCATTGTGATGACCTGGTCATGCATTATTCCGAAGACAGGTGTCAGGGAGCATTGTTTTGACATATGTCATGGCCCATTGTGATGACAATGGCATGGAGCACTGTGATGCCAAGTGTCATGGAGGACTCTGATGACAACGGTAATGGAGCATTGTGATGAGAATGGCTTGGAGCATTGTGATGACAAGGGTCAGGGTGCATTGTGCTGACAAATGCATGGATATTTGTGATGACAAGGGTCATGGAACATTCTGATGACAAGCTTGTGGAATATTTTGATGACAATGGCATGGAGCATTGTGACGCAAACGGCATGGGGCATTGTGATGAGAAAGGCATGGAGCCTTTTCGTGATAGGGTTCAAGGAGCCTTCTGACGAGAAGTGTCAGGGAGCATTGAGATGACAAGTATATTGAGAATTGTGATGACAAACATCATGGAGCATTGTGAAGAAAAGGGCACGGAGTATTGTGATGACAGGCATCATGGAGCGTTGTGATGACAAGTCTTATGGAACATTGTTATCACAAGGGCTTCGAGCATTGTGATGACAGAGGTCATGGATCATTTTGATTTCAAGGAGCATGGAGCATTGTGATGACAAGGGCATGAAGCAATGTGATCCCAAGGTTCATGGAGGGTTGTGATGACAATGGTAATGGAGTATTGTGATGACAGGCACATAGAGCATTGTAATGACAAGGTCATATAGCATTTTGCTGACAAATGCATGGAGCATTGTGATGACACGTGTCATGGAGCACTGTGATGACAAGCGTCATGGAGCATTGTGAATACAAGGGTTATGGAGCATTGGGATGACAAGGGCATGGATCATTGTGATGACAAGTGTCCTGGAGCATTGTGATGACTACGGAATGGAGCATTGTGTTGAAAAGATTCCCGGATCATTGTGCTGTCAGGTGTCATGGAGTGTTGTGATGAGAGTGGTCATGGAGAATTGTGATGATATTGGTCATGGAGCATTGCAATGACAAGCGAATGGAGCATGGTGATGACAATGTCCTGGAGCATTGTGATGAGAAGACCATGGAGACTTCTGATGAGAAGTCTCATGGGGCATTCTGTTGAAACGGGGCTTGGAGCATTGTGATTACAGGGGTCTTGGAGCATTGTGATGACAAGGGCATGGATAATGGTGATGAGAAGGCCATGGAGCATTCTGATGACATGCGTCCAGGAGCTTTGTGATGACAAGGGCATGGAGCATTGTGATTACAGGGGTCTTGGAGCATTGTGATGAAAAGGGCATGGATCATTTAGATGAAAAAGGCATGCAGCCTTGTCATGACAGGTTTCAAGGAGCATACTGAAGACAAGTGTCAGGGAGCATTGTGATGACAAGTGTATTGAGCAATGTGATGACATAGGTCATAGAGCATTGTGATGAGAAGGCCATGGATAATTGTGATGATGAGCGTCATGGGGTGTTGTGATGATATGTGTTATGGAACATTGTGATCACAAGGGTTCGGAGTATTATGATGACAGAGGTCATGGAGCATTTTGATTTCATTGTGATGACAATAGCCGGAAGCATTATGATGATGGGCATGGTGCATTGTGTTGACAGGGTTCATGGAGCATTGAGATGAAAATGGACATGGAGCATTGTGATTACAAGGGTCTTGGAGCATTGTGATGACATGGGCATGGAGCACTGAGATGAGAAGGCCATGGAACCTTCTGATGACATGCGTCATGGAGATTTGTGATGACAAGGGCATGGAGCATTGTGATTTCAGGGTTCTTGAGCATTGTGATGACAGTTGTCATGGAACCATGTGATGACTAGGCCGTGGAATATTGTGATGGCAGGGGTCATGGAGCATTGTTATGAAAGGGGTAATGGAGCATTGTGATGAGAAGGGCATGGAATATAGGTCTGAAATATTTCCTGTATTATTGTGATGTGAGGTGGCATGGAGCATTGTGTTGACCAGGGTACAGAACACTGTGATACATGGGTCATGCAGGATTGTAATGACAAGGGCATGGAGCACTGTGATGAGAAGGGCATCGAGCATTGTGATGACAAGTATCATGGAGCTTTGTGATGACAAGGGCATTGAGCAATGTTATGAGAGGGTTCATGGAGCATTGTGATGACGATGACAGGGAGCATTGTGGTGCCAAGGGTCATGGAGCTTTGTGATGACAAGTCATGGAGTATTTTGATGACAAGGGCAAGGTGCATTGTGATGAGAAGGGCAGGGAGCATTTTGATGACTGGCTCATGCAGCAATTTGATGAAAAGTGTAATGGAACATTTTGATGGCAGGGGTTATAGAACATTGTGATGTCAGGGGTCTTGGAGCTTTGGAATGAAAAGGGTCATGGAGCATTTTGATGACAGTGGTTATGGAACACTGTGATGTCAGGGGTCTTGGAACATTGTGATGATAAAGGGATGTAGCATTGTGATGACAGGGTCATGGAACATTGTGATTCCATGGGTGAGGGAGTATTGTGATGACTAGTGATGGAACACTGTGATATCTCTGGTGAGAGAGCATTTTGATGAGAGGTGCATGGAGCATTGTGATTACAAAGATTATGGAGCATTGCAATGATAAGGTTGTGGACCGTTGTGATGAAATGCGCGTGGCACATTTTGATGACAATGGTCATGGAGCATTGTTCTGACAAAGACATGGAGCATTGTGATGACAAGGGTCACAGAGAATTGTGATGAAAAGTTCATGGAGCATTGTGGTTACAAAGGTCACAGAGCCTTGTGATGATGCTGGCATGGACCACTGTGATGACAAACCTTATGAAGCATTGTGATGACTGGAGTTACGGAGCATTGTGATGACAGGGTTCATGGAGCATTGTAATGACAAGGGCATGGAGCATTGTTATGACAGGAGAATGGAGCATTCGTCTAACAAATTTCAAAAATTATTGTGATGACAGTGGGCATGGTGCATTGTGATGACAAGGGCATGGAGCATTGTGATGAGAAGGTTATGGATTATTGTGAAGACTCGTGTCAGGGAGCATTGTGATGACATATGTCATGGTCCATTGCGATGACAATGGCATGGAGCATTGTGATGCCGAATGTAATGGAGGATTGTGATGACAAATATAATGGAGCATTGTGATGATTAGCGCTTGGAGCATTATGATGACAAGGGCCATTGATAATTTTCATGACAAGGTCGTGAAGCATTGTGATGACAAGGTCCTGGAGCATTGTGATGACAAAACTATGGAGCCTTGTGATGACAAGTCTCATGGAGCATACTGATGAAAAGGGGCATGGAGCATTGTGATTACAGGGGTCTTGGGTCATTGTGATGACAAGGGCATGGAAAATTGTGAGGAGAAGACCAAGGAGCATTCTGATGCCATGCGTCATTGAGCTTTGTGATGACAAGGGCATGGAGCATTGTGATGACAGGGTCATGGAGCAATTGGATGAAAAGTGTCATGGAACATTTTGATGACAGGTGTTATGGAACATTGTGATGTCAGGGGTTATTGAACATTGTGATGATAAGTGCATGTAGCATTGTGATGACTGGAGTCATGGAGCATTGGGATGACAGGGGTCATGGAGAATTTTGATAAAAAGGGCATGGAGCATTGTGATGACAAGGGAATGGAACATTGGTCTAATAAGTTTCATGGATTGTTGCAATGACAGTTGGAATGGCACATTGTGATGACAAGGGCATGGAGCATAGTGATGACCAGGTCATGCAGTATTGTGAAGACAGGTGTCAGGGAGCATTGTGATGACATATGTAATGGCCCATTGTGATGACAATGGCATGGAGCATTGTAATGCCAAGTGTCATGGAGGATTCTGATGACAAATGTAATGGAGTATTGTGATCACAATGGCTTGGAGCATTGTGATGACAAGGGTCAGGGAGCATTGTGCTGACAAGTGCATGGAGAATTGTGATGACAAGGGTCATGGAGCACTCTGATGACAAGTGTCAGAGAGCATTGTGATGACAAGTGTATGGAGAATTGTGATGACAAAGGTCATGGAGTATAGTGATGAAAAGTGCATGGAATATTGTGATGACAGGCATCATGGAGCATTGTGATGACAAGTGTTATGGAAAATTTTGATCACATGGGTTTGGAGCATTGTGATGACAGAGATCATGGATCATTTTGATTTCAAGGAGCATGGAGCATTGTGATGACAAGGGCTTAAGGCAATGTGATCCCAAGGTTCATGGAGGATGGTGATGACAATGGAAATGGAGTATTGTGATGACAAGTGCATAGAGCATTTTAATGACAAGGTCATGTAGCATTTGGCTGACAAAGGCATGGACCATTGTGATGACATGTGTCATGGAGCACTGTGATCACAGGCGTCATGGAGCATTGTAAATACAGGGGTCATGGAGCATTGGGATGACAAGGGCATGGATCATTGGGATGACAAGGGTCATGGAGCACTGGGCTGAAAATGTTCATGGAGTGTTGTGATTACAGGGTCATGGAGCATTGTGATGAATAGGGAATGGAGCATTTTGATGACAAGAGTCCCGTATCATTGTGTTGTCAGGAGTCATGGAGTCTTGTGATGACAGTGGTCATGGAGCATTGTGATGATATTGGCCATGGAGCACTGTGATGTGTAGGTCGTGGAGCATTGGGCTGAATATGTTCATGGATTATTGTGATGATACGGGTCATGGAGCATTGTGATGACAAGGGAATGGAGCATGGTGATGACAATGTCCTGGAGCATTGTGATGAGAAGACCATGGTGACTTGTGATGAGAAGTCTCATGGAGCATTCTGATGAAAAGGGGCATGGAGCATTGTGATTACAAAGGTCTTGGGGCATTGTGATGAAAACGGCACGGATCATTGTTATGAAAAATGTATGGAACCTTGTCATGACAGGGTTCAAGGAGCATACTGACGACTAGTGTCAGGGAGCATTGTGATGACTAGTGTATTGAGCATTGTGATGACAAAGCTCTTGGAGTATTGTGATAAGAAGACCATGGTTAATTGTTATGATGAGCGTCATGGGGTGTTGTGATGATAAGTGTTTTGGAACACTGTGATCACAAGGGTTTGGAGCATTATGATGACAGAGGTCATGGAGATTATTGAATTCATTGTGATGACAATAGCCTGAAGCATTATGATGATGGGCATGCTGCATTGTGATGACAGGGTTCATGGAGCATTGAGATGAAAAGGGGCATGGAGCATTTTGTTTACAGGTGTCTTGGAGCATTGTGATGACAAGGGCATGGAGCATTGTGATGAGAAGGCCATGGAACATTCTGATGACATGCGTCATGGAGCTTTGTGATGACAAGGGCATGGAGCATTGTGATTACAAGGGTCTTCAGCATTGTGATGACAAGTGTCATGGAACCTTGTGATGACTAGGCCGTGGAACATTGTGATGGCAGGGGTCATGTTGAATTGTTATGACAGAGGTAATGGAGCATTGTGATGAGAAGGGGATGGAATATTGGTCTAAAATGTTTCATGGATTATTATGATGAGAGTGGGCATAGAGCATTGTGATGACAAGGGTACGGAACACTATGATGCATGAGTCATGCAGGATTGTAATGACAAGTGCATGGAGCATTGTGATGACAAAAGTCATGAAGCATTGTGATGACTGGAGTCACGGAGCACTGTGATGACAAGGGCATGGAGCATTGTGATGAGAAGATCATGGAGTATTTTGAAGACAGGTTTCAGGGAGCATTGTGATGACCTATGTCATGGTCCATTGCGATGACAATGGCATGGAGCATTGTTATGCCAAATGTAATGGAGGATTGTTATGACAAATATAATGGAGGATTGTGATGACTAGGGCTTGGAGCATTATGATGACAAGGGCCATTGAGAACTTTCATGACAAGGTCGTGAAGCATTGTGATGACAGGTCCTGGAGCATTGTGATGAAAAAACCTTGGAGCCTTGTGATGACAAATCTCATGGAGCATACTGATGAAAAGGGTCATGGACCATTGTGATTACAGGGGTCTTGGAACATTGTGATGAAAAGCTCATGGAAACTTGTTATGACAGGGTTCAAGGAGAGTACAGACAACAAGTGTCTGGGGGCATTTGGATGACAAGTGTACTGAGCATTGTGATGACAAAGGTCATGGAGCACTGTGATGAGAAGGCCATAGATAACTGTGATGACGAGCGTCATGGGGCATTGTGATGACAAGTGTTATGGAATATTGTGATCACAAGGGTTTGGAGCATTGTTATGACAGAGGTCATGGTGCATTTTGATTTCATTGTGATGACAATAGCATGAAGCATTAGGATGATGGGCATGATGTATTGTGATGACAGGTTTCATGGAGCATTGAGATGAAAAGTGTCATGGAGCACTGTGATTACAGGGTTTTGGAGCAGTGTGATGACAAGGGCATACAGCATTGTGATGAGAATGCCATGGAACATTCTGATGACATGCGTCATGGAGCTTTGTGATGACAAGGACATAGATTATTGTAATGAGAAGGTCATGTAGCATTTTGATGACAAAGGCATGGAGCATTGTGATGACAGGTGTCATGGAGCACTGTGATGACAAGCGTCACGGAGCATTGTGAATACAGGGGTCATGGAGCATTGGGATGTCAAGGGCATGGATCATTGTGATGACAAGCGTCATGGAGTATTGGGCTGAAAATATTCATGGAGTATTGTGATGACAGTAGTCATGGAGCATTGTGATGGCTAGGGAATGGAGCATTGTGATGACAAGAGTCCTAGATCATTGTGTTGTCAGGTGTCTTGGAGTGTTGTGATGACAGTGATCATGGAGCATTGTGATGATATTTGTATTGGAGCATTGTGATGAGAAGGTCATGGAGCATTGGGCTGTAAATATTCATGGATTATTGTGATGACAGGGGTCATGGAGCATTGTGATGACAAGGGAATGGAGCATGGTGAAGACAAGGTCCTGGAGTATTGTGATAAGACCATGGAGACTTGTAATGACAAGTCTCATGGAGCATTCTGATGATAAGGGGCATGGAGCATTGTGATTACAGGGGTCTTGGAGCATTGTGATGACAAGGGCATGGAGCATTTTGAGGAGAAGGCCATGGAACATTCTGATGACATGCGTCATGAAGCTTTGTGATGACAAGGGCATGGAGCATTGTGATTACAGGGGTTTTGGAGCATTGTGATGACAAGGTTCATGGAGCATTGTGATGACAAGGCCGTGGAACACTGTGATGGCAGGGGTCATGGAGCATTGTTATGACAGATATAATGGAGCATTGTGATAAGAAGGGCATTGAGCATTGGTCTGAAATGTTTCATGGATTATTGTGATGAGAGTTGGAATGGATCATTGTGATGACAAGGGCACGGAAATCTGTGATACATGGGTCATGGAGGATTGTAATGACAAGTGCATGGAGCATTGTGATGGGAAGTGCATCGAGCATTGTGATGACAAGTGTCATGGTGCATTGTGATGACAAGGGCATGGAGCCATGTGATGAGAGGTTTCATGGAGAATTGTGATTACAATGACATGGAACATTGTGATGCCAAGGGTAATGGAGCTCTGTGATGACAATGGTCATGGAGCATTTTGATGACAAGGGTGTGGTGCATTGTGATGAGAAGGGCAGGGAGCATTTTGATGACAGGGTCATGCAGCAATTTGATGAAAAGTGTAATGGAACATTTTGATGACAGTGGTTATAGAACATTGTGATGCCAGGGGTCATGGATCTTTGGGATGAAAAGGGTAATGGAGCATTTTGATGACAGGGGTTATGGAACATTGTGATGTCAGGGGTCATGGATCATTGTGCAGATAAGGGGATGTAGCATTGTGATGACAGTGGTCATGGAACATTGTGATAACAGGGGTGAGGGAGGATTGTGATGACTAGTGGTGGAACATTGTGATATCTCATGTGAGAGAGCATTTGGATGAGAAGTTCATGGAGCATTGTGATTACAAGATTTATGGAGCATAGCGATGACAAGGTTGTGGATCATTGTGATGAAAAGTGCATGGCACATTGTGATGACAAAGGTCATGGAGCATTGTTCTGACAAAGGCATGGAGCATTGTGATGACAAGGGTCACAGAGCATTGTGATGAAATGTTCATGGAGCATTGGGGTTACAAAGGTAACAGAGCCTTGTGATGACGCGGGCATGGACCGTTGTGATGACAAACGTTATGAAGCATAGTGATGACTGGAGTCAAGGAGCACTGTGATGACAGGGGTCGTGGAGCATTGTGATGACAAGGGCATGGAGCATTGTGATGACAGGGGCATGGAGCATTGGTCTGACAAGTTTCATAGATTTTTGTGATGACAGTGGACATGGTGCATTGTGATGACTAGGGCATGGAGCATTGTGATGACAAGGGCATGGAGCTTTGTGATTACAGGGGTCTTGGTGCATTGTGATGACAGAGGTAATGGAGAATTGTGATGAGAAGGGAATGGAGCATTGTGATTACAAAGTTTATGGAGCATTGCGATGACAAATTTCTGGACCGTTGGGATCAAAAGCGTGTGGCACATTGTGATGACAAGTGTCATGGAGCATTTTTTTGACAAAGGCATGGAGCATTGTGATGACAAGTGTCACGGAGCATTGTGATGAAAAGTTCATGGAGCATTGTGGTTACAAAGGTAACAGAGCCTTGTGATGACACGGGTATCGACCACTGTGATGACAAATGTTATGAAGAATTGTGAAGACTGGTGTCAAGGAGCATTGTGATGACAGGGGTCATGGAGCATTGTGATGAACAGGGCATGGAGCATTGCGCTGAGAATAGCATAGAGCATTTTGATGACATGTGTCATGGAGCATTGTGATGACAAGCGTCACGGAGCATTGTGAATACAGGGGTCATGGAGCATTAGGATGACAAGGGATTGGATCATTTTGATGACAAGGGTCATGGAGAATTGGGCTGAACATGTTCCTGGGGTATTGTGATGACGGGGGACATGGAGCGTTGTGATGACAATGGAATGGAGCATGTTGATGACAAGGTCCTGGAGCATTGTGATGAGATGAACAGGGAGACTTGTGATGACAGGTTTCATGGAGCATCCTGATGAAAAGGGGCATGGAGCATTGTGATTACAGGGGTCTTGGAGCATTGTGATGACAACGGCATGGAGCATTGTTAGGAGAAGGCCATGGAACATTCTGATTACTTGCGTCATGGAGCTTTGTGATGAAAAGGGCATGGAGCATTGTGATTACAGGGGTCTTGGAGCATTGTGATGACAAGGGTCATGGAGCCTTGTGATGACAAAGCCGTTGAACATTGTGATGGCGGGTGTCATGGAGCACTGTTATGACAGAGGTAATGGAGCATTGTGATGAGAAGAGCATTGAGCATTGGTCTGAAATATTTCATGGATTGTTGTGATGAGAGTGGGCATGGAGCATTGTGATGACAAGGGCACGGAACACTGTGATACATGGGTCATGGAGGATTGTAATGACAAGGGCATGGAGCATTGTGATGAGAAGGGCATCGAGCATTGTGATGAGAAGTGTCATGGTGCTTTGTGATGACAAGGGCATGGAGCCATGTGATGATAGTGTTCATGGAGCATTGTGATGACAATGATATGGAGCATTGTGATGCCAAGGGTCATGGAGCTTTGTGATGACACATGTCATGGAGCATTTTGAAGACAAGCGTGTGGTGCATTGTGATGAGAAGGGCAGGGAGCATTTTGATGACAGGGTAATGCAGCAATTTGATGAAAAGTGTAATGGAACATTTTGATGAGAGGGGTTATAGAACATTGTGATGTCAGGGGTCATGGAACATTTTGCAGATAAGGGGATGTAGCATTGTGATGACAGGGGTCATGGAACATTGTGATAACAGGGATGAGGGAGGATTGTGATGACTAGTTACGGAACATTGTGATATCTCATGTGAGAGAGCATTTGGATGAGAAGTGCATGGAGCATTGTAATTACAAGGTTTATGGAGCATAACGATGAAAAGGTTGTGGATCATTGTGATGAAAAGCGCATGGCACATTGTGATGAAAAGGGTCATGGAACATTGTACTGACAAAGGCATGGAGCATTGTGATGACAAGGGTCATGGAGCATTGTGATGAAAAGTTCATGGAGCATTGTGGTTAAAATGGTCACAGAGCCTTGTGATGAGGCGGGCATGGACCGTTGTGATGGCAAGCGTTATGAAGCATTGTGATGAATGGAGTCACTGGGCATTGTGATGACAGGGGTCATGGAGCATTGTGATGACAAGGGCATGGAGCACTGTGATGACAGGGGCATGGAGCATTGGTCTGACATGTTCCATAGATGATTGTGATGACAGTGCACATGGTGCATTGTGATGACAAGGGCATGGAGCATTATGATGACAAGGTCATGGAGTATTGTGAAGACAAGTGTCAGGGAGCATTGTGATGACATATGTCATGGTCCATTGCGATGACAATGGCATGGAGCATTGTGATGCCAAATGTAATGGAGGATTGTAATGACAAATATAATGGAGCATTGTTATGACTACGGCTTGGAGCATTATAATGACAAGGGCCATTGAGAATTTTCATGACAATGTCGTGAAGCATTGTGATGACAAGTTCCTGGAGCACTGTGATGAGAAAACCATGGAGGCTTGTGATGACAAATCTCAAGGAGCATACTGATGAAAAGGGGCCTGGAACATTCTGATTACAGGGGACTTGGAACATTGTGATACAAGGGCATGGAGCATTGTGATGACAAGGGCATGCTGTATTGTGAAGAGAGGTGTCAGGGAGCATTGTGATGACATATGTAATGGCCCATTGTGATGACAAAAGCATGGAGCATTGTGATGCCAAGTGTCATGGAGGATTCTGATGACAAAGGTAATGGAGCATTGTGATGACAAGGGTTTGGAGCATTGTGATGACAAGGGTCAGGGAGCATTGTGCTGACAAGTGCATGGATAATTGTGATGACAAGAGACATGGAGCATTCTGATGACAAGCTTGTGGAGTATTTTGATGACAATTGCATGGAGAACTGTGATGAAAATGGCATGGGGCATTGTGATGAAAAAGGAATGGAGCCTTTTGGTGACAGGGTTCAAGGAGCACTCTGACGACAATGTCAGGGAGCATTGTGATGACAAGTGTATTGAGAATTGTGATGACAAAGGTCATGGAGCATTGTGATGAAAGGGGCATGGAGTATTGTGATGACAGGCATCATGGAGCTTTGTGATGACAAGTGTTACGGAACATTGTGATCACAAGGTTTTGGAGCATTGTGATGACAGAGGTAATGGATCATTTTGATTTCAAGGAGCAGGGAGCATTGTGATGACAAGGGCATGAAGCAATGTGATCCCAAGTTTCATGGAGGATTGTGATGACAATGGTAAAGGAGTATTTTGATGACAAGTGCAAAGAGCATTGTAATGAAAAGGTCATGTAGCATTTTGCTGACAAAAGCATGGAGGATTGTGATGACAAGTTTCATGGAGCACTGTGATGACAAGCGTCACGGAGCATTGTGAATACAGGGGTCATGGAGCATTGGGATGACAGGGGCATGGATCATTGTGATGACAAGGTTCATGGAGCATTGGGCTGAAAATGTTCATGGAGTACTGTGATGACAGGGGTCATGTAGAATTTTGATTTCATTGTGCTGACAATAGCCGGAAGCATTATGATGATTGGCATGATGCATTGTGATGACAGGGTTCATGGAGCATTGAGATGAAGAGGGGCATGGAGCATTGTGATTACAGGGGTCTTGGAGCATTGTGATGACAAGGGCATTGAGCATTTTGATGAGAAGTACATGGAACATTCTGATGACGTGTCATGGAGCTTTGTGATGACAAGTGCATAGAAAATTGTGATGGCAGGGGTCATGGAGCATTGTTATGACAGGGGTAATGGAGCATTGTGATGAGAAGGGCATGGAGCATTGTGATTACAAGGTTCATGGAGCACTGTGATGACAAATTTGTGGACCGTTGGGATGAAAAGTACGAGGCACATTGTGATGACAGGGTCATGGAGCATTTTTTGACAAAGGCATGGAGCATTGTGATGACAAGGGTCAAGGAGCATTGTGATGAAAAGTTCAAGGAGCATTGTGGTTACAAATGTAACAGAGCCTTGTGATGACGTGGGTATCGCCCATCGTGATGACAAATGTTATGAAGAATTGTGATGACTGTAGTCATGGAGCATTGTGTTGACAGGGGTCATGGAGCATTGTGATGAAAAGGGCATGGAACATTGTGCTGAGAAAGGCATAGAGCATTGTGATGACATGTGTCATGGAGCACTCTGATGACAAGTATAACGGACCATTGAGAATACAGGGGTCATGGAGCATTAGGATGAAAAGAGCATGGATTATTTTGATGACAAAGGTCATGGAGAAATGGGCTGAAAATATTCCTGGAGTATTGTGATGACAGGTGTCTTGGGGCATTGTGATTACAGGGGTCTTGGAGCATTATGATGACAAAGGTCCCGGATCATTGTGTTCTCAGCTGTCATGGAGTGTTGTGATGCCAGGGGTCATGGATCCTTGGGATGAAATGTGTCATGGATCATTTTGATGACAGGGGTTATGGAACATTGTGATGTCAGGGGTCATGGAACATTGTGCAGATAAGGGGATATAGCATTGTGATGGCAGGGGTCATGGAACATTGTGATAACAGGGGTGAGGGAGGATTGTGATGACAAGTGGTGGAACATTGTGATATCTCATGTGAGAGAGCATTTGGATGAGAAGTTCATGGAGCATTGTGATTACAAAGTTTATGGAGCATAGCGATGACAAGGTTGTGGATCATTGTGATGAAAAGTGCATGGCACATTGTGATGAAAAGGGTCATGGAGCATTGTTCTGACAAAGGCATGGAGCATTGTGATGACAAGGGTCACGGAGCATTGTGATGAAAAGTTCATGGAGCATTGTGGTTAAAATGGTCACAGAGACTTGTGATGACGCGGGCATGGAAAGTTGTGATGACAAATGTTATGAAGCATTTTGATGACTGGAGTCACGGGGCATTGTGATGACAGGGGTCATGGAGCACTGTGATGACAACGGCATGGAGCACTGTGATGACAGGGGCATGGAGCATTGGTCTGACAAGTTTCATAGATGATTGTGATGACAGTGGACATGGTGCATTGTGATGACAAGAGCATGGAGCATTGTGATGACAAGGGCATGGAGTATTGTGAAGACAGGTGTCAGGGAGCATTGTGATGACATATGTCATGGTCCATTGCGATGACAATCGCATGGAGCATTGTGATGCCAAATGTAATGGAGGATTGTAATGAAAAATATAATGGAGCATTGTGATGACTACGGCTTGGAGCATTATGATGACAAGGGCCAATGAGAATTTTCATGACAATGTCGTGAAGCATTGTGATGACACGGTCCTGGAGCATTGTGATGAGAAAACCTTGGAGCCTTGTGATGACAAGTCTCATGGAGCATACTGATGAAAAGGGGCATGGAGCATTCTGATTACATGGGTCTTGGAACACTGTGATAACAAGGGCATGGAGCATTGTGATGACAAGGGCATGGAGCATTGGTCTAATAAGTTTCATGGATTATTGTGATGACAGTTGGAATGGCGCATTGTGATGACAAGGGCATGGAGCATTGTGATGACCAGGTCATGCAGTATTGTGAAAAGAGGTGTCACGGAGCATTGTGATGACATATGTATTGGCCCATTGTGATGACAAAGGCATGGAGCATTGTGATGCCAAGTGTCATGGAGGATTCTGATGACAAAGGTAATGGAGCATTGTGATCACAATGGCTTGGAGCATAGTGATGACAAGGTTCAGGGAGCATTGTGCTGACAAGTGCATGGAGAATTGTGATGACAAGGGTCATGGAGCATTCTGATGACAAGCTTGTGGAGTATTTTGATGACAATGGCATGGAGCATTGTGATGAAAACGGCATGGGGCATTGTGATGAAAAAGGCATGGAGCCTTGTCATGACAGGGTTCAAGAAGCATACTGACGACAAGTGTCAGGGAGCATTTTGATGACAAGTGTATTGAGCATTGTGATGACAAAGGTCATGGAGCGTTGTGATGAGAAGACCATGGATAATTGTTATGACGAGTGTCATGGGGCACTGTGATGACAAGTGTTATGGAATATTGTGATCACAAGGGTTTGGAGCATTGTTATGACAGAGGTCATGGAGTATTTTGATTTCATTGTGATGACAATAGCATGAATCATTATGATGATGGGCATGGTGCATTGTGATGACAGGGTTCATGGATCATTGAGATGAAAAGGGGCATGGAGCATTGTGATTACAGGGGTCTTGGAGCACTGTGATGACAAGGGCATGGAGCATTTTGATGAGAAGGACATGGAACATTCTGATGGCATGTGTCATGGAGCTTTTTGATGACAAGGGCATGGAGAATTGTGATTACAGGGGTCTTGGAACATTGTGATGACAAGTGTCATGGAGCCTTGTGATGACAAGGCCGTGGAATATGGTGATGGCACGGGTCATGGAGCATTGTTATGACAGGGGTAATGGAGCACTGTGATGAGAAGGGCATGGAGCATTGTGATTACAAGGTTTATGGAGCATTACCATGACAAATTTGTGGACCGTTGTGATGAAAAGCGTGTAGCACATTGTGATGACCAGGGTCATGGAGCATTTTTCTGACAAACGCATGGAGCATTTTGATGACAAGGGTCACGGATCATTGTGATGAAAAGTTCATGGAGCATTGTGGTTATAAAGGTCACAGAGCCTTGTGATGACGTGGGCATGGACCATTGTGATGACAAACGTTATGAAGCATTGTGATGACTGGAGTCATGGAGCATTGTGATGACATGGGTCATGGAGCATTGTGATGACAAGGGCATGGAGCATTGTGGTGACAGGGGCATGGAACATTGGTCTGACAAGTTTCATAGATTATTGTGATGACAGTGGACATGGTGCATTGTGATGACAAGGGCATGGAGCATTGTGATGAGAAGGTCATGGAGAATTGTGAAGACCGTTGTCAGGGAGCATTGTGATGACATATGTCATGGTCCATTGCAATGACAATGGCAGGGAGCATTGTGATGCCAAATGTAATGGAGGATTTTGATGACAAATATAATGGAGCATTGTGATGACTAGGGCTTGGAGCATTATGATGACAAGGGCCATTGAGAATTTTCAGAACAATGTCGTGAAGCACTGTGATGACAAGGTCCTGGAGCATTGTGATGAGAAATCGTTAGAGACTTGTGATGACAAATCTCATGGAGCATACTGATGAAAAGGGGCATGGACCATTGTGATTACAGGGGTCTTGGAAAAATGTGATGACATGGGCATGGAGCTTTGGGAGGAGAAGGCCAAGGATCATTCTGAAGACATGTTTCATTCAGCTTTGTGATGACAAGGGCATGGAGCATTGTGTTTAAAGGGGTCTTGGAGCATTGTGATGAAACGGGCATGGATCATTGTGATGAAAAAGGCATGGAGCCTTGTCATGACAGGGTTCAAGGAGCATACAGACAACAAGTGTCAGGGAGCATTTTGATGACAAGTGTATTGAGCATTGTGATGACAATGGTCATGGAGCATTGTGATGAGAAGACAATGGATAATTGTGATGACGAGTGTCATGGGGCACTGTGATGACAAGTGTTATGGAATATTGTGATCACAAGGGTTTGGAGCATTGTTATGACTGAGGTCATGGAGCATTTTGATTTCATTGTGATGACAATTGCATGAAGCATTATGATGATGGGCATGGTGAATTGTGATGACAGGGTTCATGGATCATTGAGATGAAAAGGGGCATGGAACATTGTGATTAGAGGGGTCTTGGAGCATTGTGATGAGAAGGGTCATGGTGCGTTGTGATGACAAGGCCACGGAACATCGTGATGGCAGGTGTCATGGAGCATTGTTATGACAGTGTTAATGGAGCATTGTGATGGCAAGCCCATAGAGCATTGTGATGAGAAGGCCATGGAGCATTCTGATGACATGTGTCATGGAGCTTTGTGATGACAAGGGCATGGAGCAATGTGATGAGAGTGTTCATGGAGCATTGTGGTGACAATGACATGGAGCATTGTGATGCCAAGGCTCATGGATATTTGTGATGACAAAGGTCATGGAGCATTTTGATGACAAGTGCGTTGTGCATTGTGATGAGAAGGGCAGGGAGCATTGTGATGACAGGGTCATGGAGCAATTTGATGAAAAGTGTCATGGAACATTTTGATGACAGGGGTTATGGAATATTTTGATGTCAGGGGTCATGGAGCATTTTGATGAAAAGGGTCATGGAGCATTTTGATGACAGGGGTTATGGAGCATTGTGATGTCAGGGGTGAGGGAGTATTGTGACGAATAGTGATGTAACATTGTGATATCTGTGGTGAGAGAGCATTTTGATGAGAAGTGCATGGAGCATTGTGATGACAATGTTTATGGAGCATTGTGATGACAAGATTGTGGAGCACTGTGATGAGAAGCACATGGTGCATTGTGATGACATGTGTCATGGAGCATCGTGCTGACAAGCGCATGGAGCATTGTGATGACAAGGGTCATGGAGCATTGTGCTGAGAAAGGCAGAGAGAATTGTGATCACAAGGATCAAAGTGCATTGTGATGAAAAGTTCATGGAGCATTGTGATGACATGGGTCATAGAGCATTGTGATGACAAGGGCATGGAGCATTGGTCTAATAAGTTTCATGGATTATTGCGATGAATGTTGGAATGGTGCATTGTGGTGACAAGGGCATGAAGCATTGTGATGACCAGGTTATGCAGTATTGTGAAGACTGGTGTCAGGGAGCATTGTGTTTACATATGTAATGGCCCATTGTGATGACAATGACATGGAGCATTGTGATGCCAAGTGTCATGGAGGATTATGATGACAAAGGTAATGGTGCATTGTGATGACAATGGCTTGGAGCATTGAGATGACAAGGGTCAGGGAGCATTGTGCTGACAAGTGCATGGAGAATTGTGATGACAAGGGTCATGGAGCATTCTCATGACAAGCTTGTGGAGTATTTTGATGACAGTGGCGTGGAGCATTGTGATGAAGACGGCATGGGGCATTGTGATGAAAAAGGCATGGAGCCTTTTCGTGACAGGGTTCAAGGAGCATTCTGATGACAAGTGTCAGGGAGCATTGTGATGACAAGTTTATTGAGAATTATGATGACAAAGGTCACGGAGCATTGTGATGAAAAGTGCATGGAGTATTGTGATGACAGGCATCATGGAGCGTTGTGATGACAAGTGTTATGGAACATTTTGATCACAAGGGTTTGGAGCATTGTGATGACAGAGGTCATGGATCATTTTGATTTCCAGGAGCATGGAGCATTGTGATTACAAGGGCATGAAGCAATGTGATCCCAATGTTCATGGCGGATTGTGATGACAATGGTAATGGAATATTGTGTTGACAAGCACATAGAGCATTGTAATGACAAGGTCATGTAGCATTTTGCTGACAAAGTCATGGAGCATTGTGATGACAGGTGTCATGGATCACTGTGATGAAAAGCGTCACGGAGCATTGTGAATACAGGGGTCATGGATCATTGGGATGACAAGGGCATGGATCATTGTGATGACAAGGGTCATGGAGCATAGGTCTGAAAATGTTCATGGAGTATTGTGATGACACGGGTCATGGAGCATTGTGATGACAGAGGTCATGGAGAATTTTGATTTCATTGTGCTGACAATAGCCGGAAGCATTATGATGATGGGCATGGTGCATTGTGATGACAGGGTTCATGGAGCATTGAGATGAAAAGCGGTATGGAACATTGTGATTACAGGGGTCATGGAGCACTGTGATGACAAGGGCATGGAGCATTTTGATGAGAAGGTCTTGGAATATTCTGATGGCATGTGTCATGGAGCTTTGTGATGACAAGGGCATGGAGCATTATGATTACAGGGGTCTTGGAGCATTGTGATGACAAGTGTCATGGAGCCTTGTGATGACAAGGTCGTGGAATATTGTGATGGCAGTGGCCATGGAGCATTGTTATGACAGGGGAAATGGAGCATTGTCATGAGAAGGGCATGGAGCATTGTGAATACAAATTTTATGGAGCATTACCATGACAAATTTGTGGACCGTTGTGATGAAAAGTGCGTAGCACATTGTGATGACAAGGATCATGGAGCATTTTTCTGACAAACGCATGGAGCATTTTGATGACAAGGGTCACGGAGCATTGTGATGAAATATTCATGGAGCATTGTGGTTATAAATGTCACAGAGCCTTGTGATGATGCGGGCATGGACCATTGTGATGACAAATGTTATGAAGCATTCTGATGACTAGAGTCACGGAGCATTGTGATGACAGTGGTCATGGAGCATTGTGATGATAAGGGCCTGGAGTATTGTGGTGACAGGGTCATGGAGCATTGGTCTGACAAGTTTCATAGATTATTGTGATGACATTGGGCATGGTGCATTGTGATGAAAAGGGCATGGATCATTGTGATGAGAAGGTCATGCAGTATTGTGAAGACAGATGTAAGGGAGCATTGTGATGACATATGTCATGGTCCATTGCAATGACAATGGCAGGGAGCATTGTGATGCCAAATGTAATGGAGGATTTTGATGACAAATATAATGGAGCATTGTGATGACTAGGGCTTGGAGCATTATGTTGACAAGTGCCATTGAGAATTTTCATGACAAGTTCGTGAAGCATTGCGATGACAAGATCCTGGAGCATTGTGATGAGAAAACCATGGAGCCTTGTGATGACAAATCTCATGGAGCATACTGATGAAAAGGGGCATGGACCATTGTGATTACACGGGTCTTGGAGCACTGTGATGACAAGGGCATGGAGCATTTTGATGAGAAGGACATGGAACATTCTGATGGCATGTGTCATGGAGCTTTGTGATGACAAGGACATGGAGCATTGTGATTACAGGTGTCTTGGAGCATTGTGTTGACAAGTGTCATGGAGCCTTGTGATGACACGGCCGTGGAATATTGTGATGGCAGGGTTCATGGAGCATTGTTATGACAGGGGTAATGGAGCATTGTGATGAGAAGGGCATGAAGCTTTGTGATTACAAATTTTATGGAGCATTACCATGACAAATTTGTGGACCATTGTGATGAAAAGCGCGTAGCACATTGTGATGACAAGGGTCAAGGTGAATTTTTCTGACAAAGGCATGGAGCATTTTGATGACAAGAGTCACGGAGCATTGTGATGAAAAGTTAATGGAGCATTGTGGTTATAAAGGTCACAGAGCCTTGTGATGACAGGGGCATGGATCATTGTAATGACAAAAGTTATGAAGCATTGTGATGATTGGAGTCACGGAGCATTGTGATGACAGTGGTCATGGAGCATTGTGATGACAAGAGCATGGAGCATTGTGGTGACAGGGGCATGGAGCATTGGTCTGACAAGTTTCATAGATTATTGTGATGACAGTGGACATGGTGCATTGTGATGACAAGGGCACTGTTCAGTGTGATGAGTAGGTCATGGAGTATTGTGAAGACACGTTTCAGGGAGCATTGTGATGACATATGTCATGGTCCATTGCAATGACAATGGCAGGGAGCATTGTGATGCCAAATGTAATGGAGGATTGTGATGACAAATATAATGGAAAATTGTGATGGCTAGGGATTGGAGCATTATGATGACAAGGGCCATTGAGAATTTTCATGACAAGGTCGTGAAGCATTGTCATGACAATGTCCTGGAGCACTGTGATGAGAAATCCATAGAGACTTGTGATGACAAATCTCATGGAGCTTACTGATGAAAAGGGGCATGGACCATTGTGATTACAGGGGCCTTGCAACATTGTGATGACATTGGCATGGAACATTGTGAGGAGAAGGCCAAGGAGCATTCTGAAGACATGTTTCATTGAGCTTTGTGATGACAAGGGCATGGAGCATTTTGGTTAAAGGGGTCTTGGAGCATTGTAAGGAAAATGGCATGGATCATTGTGATGAAAAATGCATGGAGCCTTGTCATGACAGGGTTCAAATAGCATAAAGACAACAAGTGTCAGGGAGCATTTTGATGACAAGTGTATTGAGCATTGTGATGACAAAGGTCATGGCGCACTGTGATGAGAAGACCATGGATAATTGTGATGACGAGTGTCATGGGGCACTGTGATAACAAGTGTTATGGAATATTATGATCACAAGGGTTTGGAGCATTGTTATGACAGAGGTCATGGAGCATTCTGAATTCATTGTGATGGCAATAGCATGAAGCATTATGATGATGGGCATGGTGCATTGTGATAACAGGGTTCATGGATCATTGAGATGAAAAGGGGCATAGAGAATTGTGATTACAGGGTTTATGGAGCATTGCTATGACAAATATGTGGACCGTTGTGATGAAAAGTGCATGGCACATTGTGATGACAAGGGTCATGGAGCATTTTTCTGACAAAGGCATGGAGAATTGTGATGACAAGGATCACGGAGCATTGTGATGAAAAGTTCTTGGAGCATTGTGGTTACAAAGGTCACAGAGCCTTGTGATGACGCGGGCATGGACAATTGTGATGACAAATTTTATGAAGCATTGTGATGACTGGAGTCACGGAGCATTGTGATGACAGGGGTCATGGAGAACAGTGATGACAAGGGCATGGAGCATTGTGATGACAAGGGCTAGGAGCATTGTGATGACAGGGGCATGGATCATTGGTCTGACAAGTTTCGTAGTTTATTGTGATGACAGGGGACACGGTGCATTGTGATGACAAGGGCATGGATCATTGTGATGAGAAGGTCATGGAGTATTGTGAAGATAGGTGTCAGGGAGCATTGTGATGACATATGTCATGGTCCATTGCGATGACAAATGCAGGGAGCATTGTGATGCCAAATGTAATGGAGGATTGTGATGACAAATATAATGGAGCATTGTGAGGACTAGGGCTTGGAGCATTATGATGACAAGGGCCATTGAGAATTTTCAGGACAATGTCTTGAAGCATTGTGATGATAAGGTCCTGGAGCATTGTGATGAGAAAACCATGGAGCATTGTGATGACAAATCTTTTGGAGCATACTGATGAAAAGGGGCATGGACCATTGTGATTACAGGGTTCTTGGAACATTGTGATGACATGGGTATGGAGCATTGTGAGGAGAAGGCGTAGGAGCATTCTGAAGACATGTGTCATTGAGCTTTGTGATGACAAGGGCATGGAACATTGTGATTACAGGTGTCTAGGAGCATTGTGATGAAATGGTCATGGATCATTGTGATGAAAAAGGCATGGAGCCTTGTCATGACAGGGTTCAAGGAGCATACTGACGACAAGTGTCAGGGAGCATTTTGATGACAAGTGTATTGAGCATTGTGATGAGAAAGGTCATGGAGCATTGTCATGAGAAGACCATGGATAATTGTGGTTACGAGCGTCATGGGGCATTGTGATGACAAGTGTTATGGAATAATGTGATCACAAATGTTTGGATCATTGTTACGACAGAGGTCATGAAGAATTTTGATTTAATTGTGCTGACAATAGCCTGAAGCATTATGATGATGGGCATGATGCATTGTGATGACAGGGTTCATGGAGCATTGAGATGAAAAGGGTCATGGATAATTGTGATTACAGGGGTCTTGGATCATTGTGGAGATAAGTGTCATGGAGCCTTGTGATGACAAGTCCATGGAACATTGTGATTGCAGGGGTCATGGAGCATTGTTATGACAAGGGTAATGGAGCATTGTGATGGCATGGGAATGGAACATTGTGATGAAAAGGCCATGGAGCATTCTGATGACATGTGTCATGGAGCTATGTGAGGACAAGGGCATGAAGCAATGTGATGAGAGTGTTCATGGAGCATTGTGATGACAATGACATGGAGCATTGTGATGCCAAGGGTCATGGAGATTTGTGATGACAAAGGTCATGGAGCATTTTGATGACAAGGGCGTTTTGCATTGTGATGAGAAGGGCAGGAAGCATTGTGATGACAGGGTCATGGAGCAATTTGATGAAAAATGTCATGGAATATTTTGATGATAGGGGTTATGGAACACTGTGATGTCAGGGGGTATGGAGCATTTTGATGAAAATGGTCATGGAGCATTTTGATGAGAGGGGTTATGTAACATTGTGATGTGATTGGTCATCGAACATTGTGATGATAATGCATGTAGCATTGTGATGACAGGAGTCAGGAACATTGAGATGACAGGGGTGAGGGAGTATTGTGACGAATAGTGATGTAACATTGTGATATCAGTTGTGAGAGAGCATTTTGATGAGAAGCGCATGGAGCATTGTGATGACAAGGTTTATGGAGCATTGTGATGACAAGAGTGTGGAGCACTGTGATGACATGCGCATGGAGCATTGTGATGACATGTGTCATGGAGCATCGTGCTGCCAAGCGCATGGAGCATTGTGATGACAATGGTCATGGAGCATTGTTGTGAGAAAGGCATAGAGCATTGCGATGACAAGGGTCAAAGTGCATTGGAATGAAAATTTCATGGAGCATTGTGGTTAAATATATCACAGATACTTTTGATGATGAGGGCATGGACCATTGTGATGACAAAGGTCATGAAGCATTGTGATGTCTGTAGTCACGGAACATTGTGATGGCATGGGTCATGGAGCATTGGGATGAGAATGGCATGGATCATTGTGATGACAGGTGTCATGGAGCATTGTGATGACAGAGGTCATAGAGAAGTTTGATATCATTGTGCTGACAATAGCCAGAAGCATTATGATGATGGGCATGATGCACTGTGATGTCAGGGTACATGGACCATTGATAGGAAAAGTGGCATGGAGCACTGTGATTACAGGTGTCTGGGAGCATTTTGATGACAAGGGCATGGAGCATTTTGATGAGAAGGCCATGGAACATTCTGATGACATGTGTCATGGAGCATTGTGATGACAAGGGCATGGAGCATTTTGATTACAGGGGTCTTGGAGCATTGTGATGACAAGTGTCATGGAGCCTTGTGATGACAAGGCCGTGGAAAATTGTGATGGCAGGGGTCATGGAGCATTATTATGACAGGTGTAATGGAGCATTGTGATGAGAAGGGCATGGAGCATTGTGATGACAAATTTCTGGACCGTTGGGATGAAAAGCGCATAGCCCATTGTGATGACAAGGGTCATGGAGCAATTTTCTGACAAAGGCATGGAGCATTGTGATGACAAGTGTCACGGAGCATTGTGATGAAAAGTTCATGGAGCATTATGGTTACAAAGATAACAGAGCCTTGTGATGACGCGGGCATTGAACATTGTGATGACAAATGTTATGAAGAATTGTGATGACTGGAGTCACAGAGCATTTTGATGACAGGGGTCATGGAGCATTGTGATGAGAAGGGAATGGAGCATTGTGATGAGAAAGGCATAGAGCATTGTGATGACAAGGGTCAAAGAGCGTTTTGATGAAATGTTCATGGAGCATTGTGGTTAAATAGGTCACAGAGACTTTTGATGATGAGGGCATGGACCATTGTGATGACAAAGGTCATGGAGCATTGTGATGACTGGAGTCACGGAGCACTGTGATGACAGGGGTCATGGAACATTGTGATAACAAGGGCATGGAGCATTGTGATGACAAGGGCATGGAGCATTGGTCTAATAAGTTCCATGGAGTATTTTGAGGACAGTTGGAATGGCGCATTTTGATGACAAGGGCATGGAGCATTGTGATGACCAGGTCTTGCAGTATTGTGAAGGGAGGTGTCAGTGAGCACTGTGAGGACATATGTAATGACCCATAGTGATGACAATGGCATGGAGCATTGTGATGCTAAGTGTCATGCAGGATTCTGATGACAAAGGTAATAGAGCATTGTGATGACAATGGCTTGGACCATTGCGATGACAAGGGTCAGGGAGCATTGTGCTGACAAGTGCATGGAGAATTGTGATAACAAGGGACATGGAGCATTCTGATGACAAGCTTGTGGAGTATTTTGATGAAAATGGCATGGATCATTGTGATGAAAACGGCATGGGGCATTGTGATGAAAAAGGCATGGAGCCATTTCGTGACAGGTTTCAAGAAGCAGTTTGACGACAAGTGTCAGGGAGCATTGTGATGACAAGTGTATTGAGAATTGTGATGACAAAGGTCATGGAGCATTGTGATGAAAAAGGCATGGAGTATTGTGATGACAGGCATCATGGAGCGTTGTGATGACAAGTGTAATGGAACACTGTGATCACAAGGTTTTGGAGCATTGTGTTGACAGAGGTCATGGATCATTTTGATTTCCAGGAGCATGGAGCATTGTGATGACAAAGGCATGAAGCAATGTGATCAAAAGTTTCATGGAGCATTGTGATGACAATTGTAAAGGAGTATTGTGATGACAAGCACATAGAGCATTGTAATGAAAAGGTCATGTAGCCTTTTGCTGACAAAGACATGAAGCATTGTGATGACAGGTGTCATGGAGCACTGTTATGACAAGCGTCACGGAGCATTGTGAATACAGGGGTCATGGAGCATTGGGATGACAAGGGCATGGATCACTGTGATGACAATTTTCATGGAGCAGTGGGCTGAAAATGTTCATGGAGTATTGTGATGACAGGGATCATGGAGCATTGTGATGACAGATGTCATGGAGAATTTTGATTTCATTGTGCAGGCAATAGCTGGAAGCATTATGATGATGGGCATGATGCATTGTGATGACAGGGTTAATGGACCATTGAGTTTAAAAGGGGCATGGAGCATTGTGATTACAGGGGTCTGGGAGCATTGTGATGACAAGGGCATGGAGCATTTTGATGAGAAGGCCATGGCACATTCTGATGACATGTGTCATGGAGCTTTGTGATGACAAGGGCATGGAGCATTGTGATTACAGGGGTTTTGGAGCATTGTGATGACAAGGGTCATAGAGCATTTTTCTGACAAAGGCATGGAGCATTTTGATGACGAGAGTCTCGGAGCATTGTGATGAAAAGTTCATGGAACATTGTGGTTACAAAGGTAACAGAGCATTTTGATGACGCGTGCATCGACCATTGTTATGACAAATGTTTTGAAGAATTGTGATGACTGGAGTCACGGATCATTGTGATGACAGGGGTCATGGAGCAATGTGATGACAAGGGCATGGAGCATTGTCCTGAGAAAGGCATAGATCATTGTGATGACAAGGTTCAAAGAGCATTGTGATGAAATGTTCATGGAGCATTGTGCTTAAAATGGTCACAGAGAGTGTTGATGATGAGGGCATGGACCATTGTGATGACAAATGTCATGGAGCATAGTGATGACTTGAGTCACGGAGCATTGTGATGACAGGGGTCATGGAACATTGTGATAACAAGGGCATGGAGCATTGTGATGACAAGTGAATGGAGCATTGGTCTAATAAGTTTCATGGAGTATTGCAATGACAGTTGGAATGGCGCATTGTGATGAAAAGGGCATGGAGCATTGTAATGACCAGGTCTTGCTGTATTGTGAAGAGAGGTGTCAGGGAGCACTGTGATGACATATGTAATGGCCCATTTTGATGACAAAGGCATGGAGCATTGTGATGCCAAGTGTCATGGAGGATTCTGATGACAAAGGTAATGGAGCATTGTGATGACAATGGCTTGGAGCATTGTGATGACAAGGGTCAGGGATCATTGTGCTGACAAGTGCATGGAGAATTGTGATGACAAGGGTCATGAAGCATTCTGATGACAAGCTTGTGAGGTATTTTGATGACAATGGCATGGAGCATTGTGATGAAAATGGCATGGGGATTTGTGATGAAAAAGGCATGGAGCCTTTTTGTGTCAGTGTTCAAGGAGCATTCTGACGACAAGTGTCAGGGAGCATTGTGATGACAAGTGTATTGAGAATTGTGATGACAAAGGTCATGGAGCATTGTGATGAAAAGGGCATGGAGTATTGTGATGGCAGGCATCATGGAGCGTTGTGATGACAAGTGTAATGGAACACTGTGATCACAAGGGTTTGGAGCATTGTGATGACAGAGGTCATGGATCATTTTGATTTCAAGGAGCATGGAGCATTCTGATGACAAGGGCATGAAGCAATGTGATCCCAAGTTTCATGGAGGATTGTGATGACAATGGTAATGGATTATTGTGATGACAAGCGCATAGAGCATTGTAATGACAAGGTCATGTAGCATTTTGCTGACAAAGTCATGGAGCACTGTGATCAGAGGTGTCATGGAGCACTGTTATGACAAGCGTCACGGAGCATTGTGAATACATGGGTCATGGAGCATTGGGATGACAATGGCATGCATGATTGTGATGACAAGGGTCATGGATCATTGGGCTGAAAATGTTCATGGAGTATTGTGATGACAGGGGTCATGGAGCATTGTGATGAGTAGGGAATGGAGCATTGTGATGACAAGAGTACCAGATCATTGTGTTGTCAGGTGTCATGGAGTGTTGTGATGAGTGTGGTCATGGAGCATTTTGATGATATTTGTCATGGAGCTTTGTGATGAGAATTTCATGGAGTTTTGTGCTGAAAATATTCATGGAGTATTGTGATGACAGGGGTCATGGAGCATTGTGAGGACAAGGGATTGGAGCATGGTGATGACAATATCCTGGAGAATTGTGATGATAAGACCATGGAGACTTGTGATGACAACTCTCATGGAGCATTCTGATGAAAAGGGGCATGGAGCATTGTGATTACAGGAGTCTTGGAGCATTGTGATGACAAGGGCATGGAGCATTGTGAGGAGAAGGCAATGGAGCATTCTGATGACATGTGTCATGGAGCTTTGTGATGACAAGGGCATGGAGCATTGTGATTACAGGTGTCTTGGAGCATTGTGATGAAAAGGGCATGGATCATTGTGATGAAAAGGCATGGAGCCTTGTCATGACAGGGTTCAAGGAGCATACTGACGACAAGTGTCAGGGAGCATTGTGATGACAAGTGTATTGAGAATTGTGATGACAAAGGTCATGGAGCATTGTGATGAGAAGACCATGGATAATTGTGATGATGAGCGTCATAGGGTGTTGTGATGATTAGTGTTATAAAACATTGTGATCACAAGGGTTTGGAGCATTATGATGACAGTGGTCATGGATAATTTTGATTTCATTGTGATGACAATAGCCTGAATCATTATGATGATGGGCATGGTGCATTTTTATGACAGGCTTCATGGTGCATTGAGATGAAAAGGAGCATGGAGCATTGTGATTACAGGGGTCTTGGAGCATTGTGATGACAAGGACATGGAGCATTGTGATTAGAAAGCCATGGAACATTCTGATGGCATGTGTCAAGGAGCTTTGTGCTGACAAGGGCATGGAGCATTGTGATTACAGGGGTCTTGGATCATTGTGATGACAAGGGTCATGGAGCCTTGTGATGACAGGCCGTGGAACATTGTGATTGCAAGTGTCATGGAGCACTTTTATGACAGAGGTAACGGATCATTGTAATGAGAAGGGCTTTGAGCATTGGTCTGAAATATTTCATGGATTATTGTGATGAGAGTGGGCATGGAGCATTCTGATGACAAGGGAACAGAGCACTGTGATACATGGGTCATGGAGGATTGTAATGACAAGGGCATGGAGCATTGTGATGAGAAGGGCATCGAGCATTGTGATGACAAGTGTCATGGAGCTTTGTGAAGACAATTGCATGAAGCAATGTGATGAGAGGGTTCATGGAGCATTGTGATGAAAATGACATGGAGCATTGTGATGCCAAGGGTCATGGAGATTTGTGAAGAGAAAGGTCATGGAGCATTTTGATGACAAGTGTGTGGTGCATTGTGATGAGAAAGGCAGGGAGCATTTTGATGACAGGGTCATGCAGAAATTTGATGAAAAGTGTAATGGAGCATTTTGATTACAGGGGTTATAGAACATTGTGATGCCAGGGGTCATGGAGCTTTGGGATGAAAAGTGTCATGGAGCATTTTGATGACAGTGGTTATGGAACATTGTGATGTCATGGGTCATGGAACATTGTGATGATAAGGGGATGTAGCATTGTGATGACAGGGGTCATGGAACATTGTGATAACAGGGGTGACGGAGGATTGTGATGACTAGTGATGGAACATTGTGATATCTCATGTGAGAGAAGATTTGGATGAGAAGTGCATGGAGCATTGTGATTACATGGTTTATGGAGCATAGCGATGACAAGGTTGTGGATCATTGTGATGAATAGCGCATGGCACATTGTGATGACAAGGGTCATGGAGCATTGTTCTGACAAAGGCATGGAGCATTCTGATGACATGTGTCATGGAGCTTTGTGATGACAAGGGCATGGAGCATTGTGATTACAGGGGTCTTGGAGCATTGTGATGACAAGGGTCATGGAGCCTTGTGAGGACAAGGCCGTGGAACATTGTGATGGCAGGTGTCGTGGAGCATTGTTATGACAGGGGTAATGGAGCATTGTGATGACAAGGGCGTGGAGAATTGTGATGACCAGGTCTTGCTGTATTGTGAAGAGAGGTGTCAGGGAGCACTGTGATGACATATGTAATGGCCCATTGTGATGACAATGGCATGGAGCATTGTGATGCCAAGTGTCATGGAGGATTCTGATGACAAAGGTAATGGAGCATTGTGATGACAATGGCTTGGAGCATTGTGATGACATGTGTCATGGAGCTTTGTGATGACAAGGGCATGGAGCATAGTGATTACAGGGGTCTTGGAGCATTGTGATGACAAGAGTCCCGGATCATTGTGTTGTCAGGGGGCATGGAGTGTTGTGATGACAGTGGTCATGGAGAATTGTGATGATATTGGTCATGGAGCATTGTGATGACAAGGGAATGGAGCATGGTGATGACAAAGTCCTGGAGGAATTTGATGAGAAGACCATGGAGACTTTTCTTGAGAAGTCTCATGGAGCATTCTGTTGAAAAGGGCCATGGAGCTCTGTGATTACAGGGGCCTTGGAGCATTGTTATGACAAGGGCATGGATCATGGTGATGAGAGGGCCATGGAGCATTCTGATGACATGCGTCATGGAGCTTTGTGATGACAAGGGCATCGAGCATTGTGATTACAGGGGTCTTGGAGCATTGTTATGAAAAGGGCATTAAACATTGTGATGAAAAAGGCATGCAGCCCTGTCATGACAGGGTTCAAGGAGCATACTGAGGACAAGTGTCATGGATCATTGTGATGACAAGTGTATTGAGCATTGTGATGACAAAGATCATGGAACATTGTGGTGAGAAGACCATGGATAATTGTGCTGACGAGCGTCATGGGGCATTGTGATGACAAGTGTCATGGAGCCTTGTGATGACAAGGCCGTGGAACATTGTGATGGCCGGGGTCATGGAGCATTGTTATGACAGGGGTAATGGAGCATTTTGATGAGAAGTGCATGGAACATTGGTCTGAAATATTTCATGGATTATTGTGATGAGAGTGGCATGGTGCATTGTGATGACAAGGGCATGGAACACTGTGATACATGGGTCATGGGTCATGGAGCTTTGTAATGACAAGTCATGGAGCATTGTGATGACAAGGGCATGGAGCATTGTGATGACAGGGACATGGAGCATTGTTATGACAGGGGCATGGAGCATTCGGCTGACAAGTTTCATAGATTATTGTGATGACAGTGGACATAGTGCATTGTGATGACAATGGCATGGAGCATTGTGAAGAGAAGGTCATGGAGTATTGTGAAGACAGGTGTCAGGGAGCATTGTGATGACATATGTCAGGATCCATTGTGATGACAATGGCAGGGAGTATTGTGATGCCAAATGTAATGGAGGATTGTGATGACAAATATAATGGAGCATTGTGATGACTAGGGATTGGAGCATTATGATGACAAGGGCCTTTGAGTATTTTCATGACAAGGTCGTGAAGCATTGTGATGACAAGGTCCTGGAGCATTGTGTTGAGAAAATCATGGAGCCCTGTGATAAGAAATCTCATGCAGCATACTGATGTAAATGGGCATGGAGCATTGTGATTACAGGGGTCTAGGCACACTGTGATGACAAGGGCATGGAGCATTGTGATGACAAGGGCATGGAACATTGTGATGAGAAGGCCATCTAAAATTCTGATGACATGTGTCATGGAGCTTTGTGATGACAAGAGCATGGATCATTGTGATGACAAGAGTCATGGAACATTGGGCTGAAAATGTTCATGGAGTATTGTGATGACAGGGGTCATGGAGCATTGTGATTACAGGGGTCTTGGAGCATTGTGATGACAAGAGACCGGATCATTGTGTTGTCAGGTGTCAATGGAGTGTTCTGATGACAGTGGTCATGGAGCATTGTGGTGATATTGGTCATGGAGCATTGTGATGAGAAGGTCATGGAGCACTGGGCTGAAAATGTTCATGGAGTATTGTGATGACAGGTGTCATGGAGCATTGTGATGACAAGGGAATGGAGCGTGGTGATGACATGGTCCTGGAGCATTGTGATGAGATGACCATGGAGACTTGTGATGACAAGTCTCATGGAGCATTCTGATGAAAATATGCATGGAGCATTGTGATTACAGGGGTCTTGGAGCATTGTGATGACAAGGGCATGGAGCACTGTGAGGAGAAGGCCATGGAACATTCTGATGACATGCATCATGGAGCGTTGTGATGACAAGGGCATGGAGCATTGTGATTACAGGGGTCTTGGAGCATTGTGATGAGAAGGGTCATGGAGCCTTGTGATGACAAGGCCACGGCACATCGTGATGGCAGGTGTCATGGAGCATATTTATGACAGGGTTAATGGAGCATTGTGATGGCAAGTGCATGGAGCATTGTGATGAGAAGGTCATGGAGCATTCTGATGACATGTGTCATGGAACTTTGTGATGAAAAAGGCATGGAGCAATGTGATGAGAGCGTTCATGGAGCATTGTGATGACAATGACATGGAGCATTGTGATGCCAAGGGTCATGGATCTTTGTGATGACAAAGGTCATGGAGCATTTTGATGACAAGTGCGTTGTGCATTGTGATGAGAAGGGCAGGGAGCATTGTGATGACAGGGTCATGGAGCAATTTGATGAAAAGAGTCATGGAACATTTTGATGACAGGGGTTATGGAACATTGTGATGTCAGGGGTCATGGAGCATTTTGATGAAAAAGGCCATGGAGCATTTTGATGACAGGGGTTATGGAGCATTGTGATGTCACGGGTCATCGAACATTGTGATGATAAGTGCATGTAGCATTGTGATGACAGGAGTCATGGAACACTGTGATAACAGGGGTGAGGGAGTATTGTGACGAATACTGATGTAACATTGTGATATCTGTGGTGAGAGAGCATTGTGATGAGAAGTGTATGGAGCATTGTGATGACAAGGTTTATGGAGCATTGTGATGACAAGACTGGGAAGCACTGTGATGACAAGCGCATGGTGCATTGTGATGACATGTGTCATGGAGCATCGTGCTGACAAGCGCATGGAGCATTGTGATGACAAGGGTCATGGAGCATTGTGCTGAGAAAGGCATAGAGAATTGTGATGACAAGGATCAAAGAGCATTGTGATGAAAAGTTCATGGAGCATTTTGATGACAAGGCTCATGGAGCATTGTGATGACAAGGGCATGGAACATTGGTCTAATAAGTTTCATGGATTATTGCGATGACTGTTGGAATGGTGCATTGTGGTGACAAGGGCATGGAGCATTGTGATGACCAGGTCATGCAGTATTGTGAAGACTGGTGTCAGGGAGCGTTGTGTTGACATATGTAATGGCCCATTGAGATGACAATGGCATGGAGCATTGAGATGACAATGGTCAGGGAGCATTGTGCTGAGAAAGGCATAGAGAATTGTGATGACAAGGATCAAAGAGCATTGTGATGAAATGTTCATGGAGCATTGTGATGACAAGGGTCATGGAGCATTGTGATGACAAGGGCATGGACCATTGTTCTAATAAGTTTCATGGATTATTGCGATGACTGTTGGAATGGTTAATTGTGGTGACAAGGGCATGGAGCATTGTGATGACCAGGTCATGCAGTATTGTGAAGACTGGTGTCAGGGAGCATTGTGTTGACATATGTAATGGCCCATTGTGATGACAATGGCATGGAGCATTGTGATGCCAAGTGTCATGGAGGATTCTGATGACAAAGGTAATGGAGCATTGTGATGACAATGGCTTGGAACATTGTGATGACAAGGGTCAGGGAGCATTGTGCTGACAATTGCATGGAGAATTGTGATGACAAGGGTCATGAAGCATTCTGATGACAAGCTTGTGAGGTATTTTGATGACAATGGCATGGAGCATTGTGATGAAAATGGCATGGGGATTTGTGATGAAAAAGGCATGGAGCCTTTTTGTGTCAGTGTTCAAGGAGCATTCTGACGACAAGTGTCAGGGAGCATTGTGATGACAAGTGTATTGAGAATTGTGATGACAAAGGTCATGGAGCTTTGTGATGAAAAGGGCATGGAGTATTGTGATGGCAGGCATCATGGAGCATTGTGATGACAAGTGTTATGGAACACTGTGATCACAAGGGTTTGGAGCATTGTGATGACAGAGGTCATGGATCATTTTGATTTCAAGGAGCATGGAGCATTGTGATGACAAGGGCATGAAGCAATGTGATCCCAAGTTTCATGGAGGATTGTGATGACAATGGAAATGGAGTATTGTGATGACAAGCGCATAGAGCATTGTAATGACAAGGTCATGTAGCATTTTGCTGACAAAGTCATGGAGCATTGTGATCAGAGGTGTCATGGAGCACTGTTATGACAAGCGTCATGGAGCATTGTGAATACATGGGTCATGGAGCATTGGGATGACAATGGCATGCATGATTTTGATGACAAGGGTCATTGATCATTGGGCTAAAAATGTTCATGGAGTATTGTGATGACAGGGGTCATGGAGCATTGTGATGAATAGGGAATGGAGCATTGTGATGACAAGAGTACCAGATCATTGTGTTGTCAGGTGTCATGGAGTGTTGTGATGAGAGTGGTCATGGAGCATTTTGATGATATTTGTCATGGAGCTTTGTGATGAGAATTTCATGGAGCATTGTGCTGAAAATATTCATGGAATATTGTGATGACAGGGGTCATGGAGCATTGTGAGGACAAGGGATTGGAGCATGGTGATGACAAGATCCTGGAGAATTGTGATGATAAGACCATGGAGACTTGTGATGACAACTCTCATGGAGCATTCTGATGAAAAGCGGCATGGAGCATT